>NW_025047959.1:60000-77500 GCF_018831695.1 Puntigrus tetrazona | reverse complement strand
AAGCACTTTTCTCTGACTTCTGCTGACTGTAGGAACCGGACGATTCCTAATCATGCACTAATACTTTTTATTATTATTTACTTATTTACTGTACTTATAGAGGCTAATGGGTTTTTTTTATTATTTAAAAAAATGTAAAACGTTTACTTGCACACACAACATACTGCATTAAATCATTATAATAATCATTCATTAGACTTAAAATGTGAGGTTTATTATTATAGAAGCTGTTAAAATAGTAGTTTTTGCAGTTGGTTAATGTTTAGATGCTGTCGTATGATCTTGTTCTGTGCTAATATCAGAATTTTCAGACATTTTAACAGCAAGAAATTGCCAAAAGTGCAGCGCGAATGTTCCTCTAAACCTCTCGTCGTCGGTTTCGTTAGAGAAAGCAATCTAATTCGGGAGCAGCGAGCGATATTGACTTCTGTGCCAGCGCCGCTGACAGGAACGCTCTATTTTTTACATTTCTATTTGAAAATTAAATAACCCTAACCCTATTCATCGGATTGGTTTCTTCTTTAAACGTCTTGTAGCATGGTAGTGTAATGTTAAACTAAAACAGCGGGGAAGAAGATCATCTGTCTGAAAAAAAGACATCTTAAACACTCAGAATAAAATAAGGGAAATTGCCGTTTTGAATTATTATTTTTTTTAATTTGATGGAAATGCACTCACCCATCCAAGCCGCGGATGAGTGTGTTTCTTCATGTAATGGAAGTGAATGGGTGCCGTCAGAATGAGAGTCTTGACAAGAACATCACGATAATCCTCCTGTTAACACCCGGGGAAGACAAAAGGTCAAACCAATCCAGCTTTAAGATCCGTAAGATGTCTGTAACCCATCGTGGCTCTTCCTGCGGTGCGGTCCGAATCGGCACGGATCAAACAGAGTTCACAAAACAGCCCTCAAATAACATTCATGTTATGTTTTTATCGGTGGCTTGGACTCTCATTCTGACGGCACCCATTCACTGCTTCATTTGCAGAGGATAGGATCCGGATGCAGTTTATTAAAACAGTAACATCATCAAAAGCACAAATCTAGTAACTAAGATCTACTAAAACCTGAGCGCACAGAGAACAGTAACAAGAAACAGGTGAAAACAATCAGGAAAACAAGCTTTTCTGTAAATTAATCAAATGTTTTCATCGTTGTTCAGTTCACCGGATTTGTTTTTGGTTTGCAACGCAGCAAAGACAAAAAATGGAATTAAAACACACTCTTCAGACGCAATTGCCCACAAAAATACACTTTTTATTGATAGTAGAGAAGATTCTCTCGTCACAAACCTATAAAGCCGTTGCATTACACTGTGTATATATATATATATATATATTTCGGTCGGCCAAAAACCACTCAAGTAAGAATCAAAAGTTTCGTTCGTAACTAGCAGCATTTTCTATATTCTTTTAAAACTCAATTTGGAAACACTGTGTAGCCCACATCTCAAATCGAACTCCTCGAAGACAACAAAATACCTGTGTTGATGGATATAAATAATATTTAGATCATCTGTGAACGTGGAATAAAAAAAAAAAAAAACGATAACATAGCAGAAAGATAAAATGGCTGGTTCCCATGAAAACAGATTTCTAAAACAACATGCATGTGTTAACCTTGACTTTTTTCTTTCTTTTTCAGACGAAGAATGCTTGGAAGTTTCCCGGCGGTCTGTCGGATCTCGGAGAAAACATCGGTAAGATTGGGATTCACAACTGAACCTGAATTCGATCGCGACGGAAGTTAGAAGCGGTCAAAGAAATATAACCTGCTCCAGACGTGCGTTCATCAGAACGTCATCTAATAACCGAGACCCTCGAGACGTTCAGCTGCTAAAGTCCCCTTCTCTACTACTTTTCTGTCAACAAATCACTTGTGCAGTATATAAACTAGATTATTTATCGATTACATCCTTGCATGGATCACAAAAAGCTTGCTTTCTCCAAAAAAATAAATGTTCTGTATAAAAGTTCAGTACAAGACATTGTGTTCACAATCAAAGATTTCATTTTATTGCCTTTAAGTCTTATCCTGCTTTATGTTTCTCTAAACCTCATCATGTAAGATACAGTAAACAAAGATATTGATTGTGTGAAAATATTTAAAGGAACGGTTTCTTTATCAGTTCTGGAGAAATGTCTCTGCTAATGGAAGTGAATGGGTGCCGTGGTGAAAACATCAGAATAATATCCACAGCGCTTCGCATCTGGAGAAGAGAAAGGATGAAAGGCGTCCGTGCAGATTTCGCTCCTCGTACGGACCAGACCTCATTATCGCCGGAGGAAGAGTTATTATGGATAAAGGACTCGTGTTTTAGTTAAAAACCCAGCGCTTGTCTTCTCCGGATGTTAACGGAGCGCTGTGGATTAGTGCCATGTTTTTATCAGACTCCCATTCTGACGGCACCCATTCACTTCCATTACTGAGGGACGCACCTCTCCAGATCCGAAGGAGAAACTCATCTACGGGGGTCATCGGCTGTCTTTTTCCGTTTTTGAATTAGCTGTTCTTTTAAAGTCTGACGTCAATTCATACAGACTAAATTCTTGCTGCTTCGTGAAGTTTAGTAAAAAATGTTGATTGAGCCAGAAGCGTTTGTAAACACCTCTGTTTGCGTCTGCAACCGTTTCGGAGGAACTACTTTCTTTGGCGGAAGAATATTGTTTTTGCTGATATCGTTGCGCTTTATTTGCTATCGTATACGGGAGAACCGTGGTTCGCGTCTTCTCTGGCCTAACGGGACGCTCTGTTTCAGGCGAGACGGCCGTCCGAGAGGTTTTTGAGGAGACGGGCGTGCGCTCCGAGTTCTGCTCGCTCCTCAGCGTCCGTCAGCAGCACGATCACCCGGGAGCGTTCGGCATGTCCGACATGTACCTGATCTGCCGGCTCCGGCCGCTCTCCTTCCGCATCCAGCTCTGTCCTCAGGAGTGCGTGCGCTGCGAGTGGATGGACCTGAGCGAGCTGAGCGCCACCGCAGACACCACGCCGGTCACCAGCCGCCTGGCCAGACTCCTGCTGCACGGCCTGGAGCACGGCTTCCAGAGCATCGACCTGACCGTGGAGCAGCTGCCGGCCGTCTACAGCGGCCTCGTCTATCAGCTCTACCACAGACGGCTGCCGGAGCCGGCCTAGAGCGGCGCCAACGTCTCAAAATGGAGCCAGGTTATGCTTAGAACTAATAAATACCTGCCGAGGCGCCGGAAAAACAAGGTTAACGATGCATTTATTGATTTTAAGCATGAACTCGCTTCATTCTGACACGTTACAGGCACGGATATCTTTTTGCGTCTCTGCTAAACGTGCCCTGATTTAAAGAGATGTTTGTAGTTAATCATTGTTACAGCAACGAACTCGATCTGATCCGAAAACCGTTAGGAATCTGGTGCAGACTTAAACTTACACCGAAATCAAAACAAAAAACGCTTTCGGTGATGAAAAGGAAGCCTGTCAAAAAAATGCCTTATATAATAAAAAATGGTCACGATGGCATCAAAAGAACTGTTTTTGCTTACACGGTATATATGTGTGTGCGTATATTTGTTATGTATATAAAAGTACACACACGTGTGCTATATATTTAGAAAATGTACTTGCTATAATTTATATTGTATGCAAATATAGTAAATATACAAATGTGACATTTTCTTAAATATATAAATGCATGTCTTATATATATATATATATATATATATATATATATATATATATAATAAATGCACATATAGAGTGTAAACAAAAACTTATTTTGGATGCAATTAAAAAAATACAATATTTTTATTATAAAGTACTTGTATATCATGATAGAATTTTTAATGCTTTTTTTTTTTTTTTTTTGCACAATAATGGCACTAAGAAAAAAATCTCGGCTCTAAAAACAGACTGAATTGTTTTGTTTTACGCATCTTCATGAGATTCACACCAGAATTTGTTATTTCTCGCTTCTTAAAAAGAAAAGACGTGCTCTAATGAATGAAGCGTTTGTAAAAGTTCTTTGTAGTTTTAGTAGCGTAACCTTATAATAATCTGCCTGGGGGTTTTTGTAGTGTTTAATCAAGGAACTCTTCATTTATTTAATTTCTCTACTGTTAATCTAAAGTCACTAAACTATTTTTCCGAAACGATACGTGCGAAAAAGAGAATAAAGTTTTTTACTAAAAAAAAAAACATTCATGGTGCGCTCGTGATCCCTTCATCGGAGCGAAACTTTGCGGTTCCCTTTGGTAAAATACAGCATAGAAATACTCTTGCATACGTAAAGGAGCAGCTTCGAAGTGATCTCACATTTTGTAGATGTACGGAAAAAAACATTCGTGCGAGAAACAGCGTGGAGATGGGAGCAGCCCTCGCTCCGGACCATACAGAGACTGATGGAGCCCATCTCTCCAGCCTGACCCCACAAATAAAGCCTTGTGTTTGGGAGTCAGCGGCGTCTTCCTCAGCACTTGGCGGACATGGGCAGAAACAGGATGGCCTTCTGACCCGGGCCGGTCTTGGAGCCCGACTTGTACTGACCCGTTCTCTTCAGAGCCACGTACCAGTCGGGATACTTCCGGGAGCGGTACGTGTTGTAGTTGTTCGCCTCCAGGTTCTCCAGAAAATAACATTCATCTGTTGTTCTTCTCTGAGAGAGAGAGAGAGAGAGAGAGAGAGATAAAAGGGGTCATGTGATGTCAAGTTTAAAAAACGCGCGATTTTCCACTTTTCTCCTCTAAGCCCCGCCTCCTGAAACAAGTCGATTTGTACAAAGTCGTGTTTCTAGTTTTGGAAGCAGTTTCACTTTTAACGAGAACATGGCGCCCGCATCGACGCTACAGACAGAATTACAGCCCCGCCTTCTTTCTTTGAGTAAACACCTGGGCGGAGTTATAATAAACCCACTCTGTGATGTAGAGAGGTGGGGGCGTGTTTAAGGGGGTGTGGGCAAGTTTCTCTGGTTTAGGATCTTATCTACGCGCTAAGAGCTTCATCACTCCAGAGAGAAAAAAATGCACCACTGCAAAAAAAATATATAAATCTTACTTTGCATTTTGGTCTTGTTTTGTAGTATTTCTAGTAGTATATGCATTTACTTAACAAGTAATATGACTTAAGATATTATGTCCTGTTAATTTTTGCTTAAAACAAATGAAGTATCTCCCAATGGGGTTAGAAAAATAACCTTAAATCGCAGGCTAAACAAAATTGGCAGATATTTACTTGTTTTAAGAAAAAAACGAACGAAATTTGAGTAATATTTTCAGAAAACAGGATAAGTATTAAGTGCGTAAATGCATCCTGATTCAAGAATTTGTAAATATCTATAAAAATACTAATTAAGAAACAAAATTGCTTATCTTACTTTGTATTTATTGTCTTGTTCTTAAATTAAATTAAATGCTAATAATTTATTTACCCCTCTAATTTTAAGCTAAATACACTGGATTAATTGTCTTTTTGCATATCTCTATTTTTTGAGTAGAAACAAGACAAAAATATGAAGTATTTACTTTTTTCAGTGTAAGCATTAAATGGTCATTTTTACCTAAGAAAATCGCTACTTTTGCAATTTTAGCATTTATAAACACAATATTTGTGCAAATTAAAGGTTTTTAAATTCTAAAAGTAGAGGCGGTCACTACTAAAGGCATAATTAAGACAAGTCCTTACAGGCTAAGTTGTATATTCATATCTGTTTTGTATTTTAAGCATCAAATACTTCTACTGTATTTTTACTATGATATACGATAAGCCTAAGACCTGGTAAAAGTTAAGATGTTTTTTAGTCTTTAATTAATGCACATCATTGTAGCTCGATTCGCGCAGTTACTTCTTTTTAAATACCATTTTACGCACGCACGCACATATATAAATATATATACACAGCTTAAAAATAGAAGTTAATACGTTTTGCAGTTTGAAAATTTGAATCAAGGCCTTGGTCATTAACGAGAACATTAACGTGCATCATTATCGCTCATATTGCACGCATATTGTTTACGCATTTTTAGCTTAAATGCATTTTTTTACCCATAAAATAACGTAAAAGTTGGAACGGTTCAATTTCAGAATGCATTTTCCCAGTATTTGTTGTTTCTATATGAGCGTCTTGTGCAGCTCAGACCTCTTCAGCGGGAGACGCCGCTCAGCTCTTCTCTGAAACACTTCTGTTTATTAGAGGAATACTCTCTGCTTGAGCCGGACGTCTGGAGAACGTCTCCTGAAGACATTAAACAGGAGGATAACATTCTCCACAGCGAGAAAAAATCCTGGATTTTAATCAAATGTTCGCCACACTAGTGAAGAAAATACTTATTTTAAGGACAGTTTTAGAGAAAAAAAAACGCATTTTAGAAAAGGCATATTTCAGATAAAATCTGAAATTACTATTTTGTGAATTTTTCATAACAATAAACTTTTAGCTTCCATACAATTTTTAGCTTCCACAGCTTATATATATATATATATATATATATATATATATATATATATATATATATATATATATAAATACTTTATATAAATACTTCATAAATAGTGACAACATTTCAGAAAAAAAATCATTTTAAACTATGCTCAAAAAATAGCTACCTGGTAAATAAAATGGATTATAACTAAGGCATAAATATAATTTAGTACCATAAAAATAAAAATCTTGTATCTTAAAAACGTTAAGATATTTGTACTAGAAAACAAGGCAGAAGAAGTGATTAAAAATCATTTTTTGCAATGTAAGCCTGTTTTTTGCTACTATTATTTCTAACGAGTGAAGCTCCTGAAAAGGGTTCTGATGGAGCTGAATGTTCAGAGACGTCTCCGTCATCAATGTAAGGATTGTCTGAGGAGCACAGAGACTCTCAGCTCATATCAGCTCCTCAAGAAATAACAGGTCTATGAAGTGCCCCCATTCAGATGTGCTAGGTCAAGTAAACGTGTGTGTGTGTGCGTGTGTGTGTGTGTGTGTGTGTGTGTAGATGTGTGTGTGTGTGTGTATTGATCGTGTGCTTAAAAGTAAAGCAAACAGGTTCAGGATCTTTACACTGAGCTGCTGTTTGTGACGTGTTTCAGTTTTTCAAAAAACAAGTAAGAATCTTAATAGCGTCGTCAGATGAGACTCTCCTGACGTAATAATGAACTAAAACTATCATGATTCCTGAAACCAAGCAGCTAAACATGAACTCGTTTGGTCTTTAAATTAAGATTACTTTTCTCACACCGCTGGCAGATCATTTCTCCTTGTTTTAAGCAAAAACTAAAACAATCTTAAATACCTTAAATATCTTAAATAATTGTAGGATTCAAGCTTTTTTAGATATTTATACCTGAAAAAAAATTAAGAAAATCTTTTTTTGCAGTGCATAAACTAATTATCTGCCCTCAGGCTAATATATATATATATATATAAAATATTAAATATTAAATATACATATATAAAATATTAAATATATACACAGTTTTTCCAAACACTAATTCATCACTAATTCCAATCAATAAACAAGTACTGTACTTACAGTAAAAACAGTTTGCTTTCAAGCTGGCGTTCATGTTTGCCGTGAACTTTTCGACATCTCTCTGCAAATCACTTTCACAGAGAGCTTTATGCTGCATGTGACGCATCCAAAACATAAACATATTATAGAATTACATTATCATACAACGGCAAAGGTGTTCGCGATGTAAGACATGAGTTTGCCTTCGTGATTCTCGAGCCGTTCTTGGGTGTGCGTGCAAAGCTTTGATGAAAAACCCATCCGTAAGCGGTTAGAGAGCGCTCACCGTCCCGAACAGTCGTCCGTCTGCGTTCATGGCCAGGTAACGGTTCGCACAGATGCCTTTGATCACCACTTCACCGACGGCCGTGGCCTGGAGCTGGAGCCGGACTGAGACACAGCAAACACCAGAGAACGTAATCAGATTACTTTATCAAGTATGCAGCGCTTTTACATTTAAAAATGAATATCCTCAGCTCTTTCTTTCGTGCATGGACTGACCGCTCTTGGGTTGCCATGTTGAGAGAAATCCTGAAGTAAAATGACACAGTTGTGTTTAGGCCTGATATTATTGTCATTTTAAGACTGAATGTATAATCCTAATTTAACAGAATAATAATGCAGGAAGGCCGGCAAACAATATATTGAAAAAAAATATTTCGATCGTGGAAATTAAGAATCAAAATATCGGACCTTCAAAAACTGAACAGATAGTAAATACACAGCAGAAAAAGACAAATGCATTATAGAGATGAGTGCTGATAAAAAAACTATCCCTGCACAGATTCATAAACAAGGCCGTATCTACTTTTATGCAAAAAACATTTTTTATAATGTAAATAAATATAACGGGCAATATATCGCATCACCAAAACCTACTGAGGTCATGCACATATATTGTGAGATAAACTGATATATTGATTATTGCTATTTGTGTTTGATTTTCTCTTTCTTCGTATAATTTACCTTTCCTTCATTTTTCTCACTTTTTTGTAACAAAAACAAAACAAGCAAGTCCTGGCCACACTTCAAAAGTAACTCAAAAGTAACAGAACGCACTACTTTCCATAAAAAGTAACTAAGTAACGTTACAAGTTACTTTTTTTGACGCAACATTGTAACGTACGTAACGTTTCCCAACGCAGCTTGCAGAAGGGCTTTCCCGGACTCCTAACCGTTCATCATTTACCTCAGAAACGCTTTGGGGTTCGTCACAGATTAAAAAGCTTTCGTGGATGATTCCCTGAGCTCACTTTCACTGGGACGGGGTTCAAGAGGAAGAGCGTGTGATTAATGAGTGTTTACGTCCACGGAGGACCTGACTAGTGCTAGACTCGACAAAACAGCTCCGTTCGCCCCAAAAGAGCGAGTTCAGTCTGACAAGAGCCTCCGTTTGTAAAAATGACACATGCATGAAGTAAATAATGCACCGCATGCGTCACATTAAAGCCTTTCAGAGGAAATAAACCAATAACTCATTTAATTCCATTCGTTAATATTACTTAAACTGACCTACATGCAACGAAAGCATTAGTTAATGTAGCAAAAAATGGTTCAGATAAGAAGTGGTGTCTGTTCATGTAATTAAAAATTGAAAAATTGTATCAAAGGTAACAAAGATTAATAAATGCATTGTTCGTGCATTAACCAATGGGACCTTATTATACCAGCAAAGATTTCAAACAAATCTTGTTTATTATCCTCAGAAATGATGTAAGAGACAGAAACTTTAGCCGTGAGCCTAAACTAAACATTGTTTCGGTTTCTGTTTTGACAAAACTGAACTTGGAACCAAAAAAAACAGTATATCGGGGCCTTAAGAAGAACTTTAACTCTCCATATACGTCTTGAAAACAAAAAACAAAGACATGCAATACTTTTTAAAACTGAACACAAAAGCCTGCGAACCCCCGAACTGTGTGTGTTCATTTATATAACCCTATAAAAGTGATTGTGTGTTTTGCTTTCAGACCGTTTAGGACACAAGTTTGTGTGAAACATGAAAGAGAGCGTTTATCCGTTCAGGGCGATGTTTTCATGTGACTTTGGACTGGTTTTAAACCATCACGACC
This sequence comes from Puntigrus tetrazona, assembly GCF_018831695.1. NCBI lineage: Eukaryota > Metazoa > Chordata > Actinopteri > Cypriniformes > Cyprinidae > Puntigrus > Puntigrus tetrazona. Next base: position 67,958 of record NW_025047959.1, on the reverse strand, counting down.
GATTTAATGAAATACTGACACTGGTAACCATCAAATGAGATGTTCTTAGACATTTCATACACGATGTTTAAATAAAACTCAGCAGCAAAAAGTTTGGCGTGCATATGATACGCACGTGCTCGACGTGCATATAACACGCAGCTTTAACCCGACCCTTCCTAATGCGGATCTTATGCTCGACAAAGTCCATTTCTGCCTTTAATAGTACGTCAAATCCGAGTATGAAGTGTGTGTTATGCGAAAACCCTGATTGTGAAAGCAGCATTCAGATTTTGAACGCGTTATACGGTCAAAAAGGCCAGGTCGCTCTGAATGAACGTCCTGTGTTACTGGAAGAACCTTAGTCCATAACTTTAAGAGAACCTAGTCGTTCAGGAGACATTAGAGACGCTTTCTGAAAACTACCAAAAACTGAAGGTGGACCTGGAAATCTGACATCATCATCATCATCATCACCAGCATCACCAGGGCCTGATTTTCATCTCCACATCAGACGCATAAAGGGTCTTTGTACGCCGTTTTTTTTCCACGGAAGAAGAAGAGAACAAATGCACTCACTGTGCGGGTCGCTCTTCTCTCGGATGCCGTCCACTCGACCGTCGGGATGGATCCGGAGGAAGAAGCCGCCGTTCTTGCAGTAAAGCCGCTTGGGCTCCTTGAAGTTGACCGGAGGAAAGCCTCCGCTGGCGCCGTCCTCCGGTAAAGCGGGGAGCGTGGTGATTCCTCCCGCCGCCATCATCTCTGGCTCTCTCGGCTTCTCGGTCTCCGGAGCCCCTCCGCGGCCTCCCCGCGCCTCCTCCCCCGCCTCTCCCGTCTCCCTCCGCCGCTCCGCGGAGCCACGGAGCCTCATTAAAGCGCGGAGGAACTCTTCGAGCCGCGGGACACTGTGTATCTGATCTGTGCTGAAGATGAAGCGCTCTCTCTCTCTCTCTCTCTCTCTCTCTGTCCCACTCTCTCCCTCCCTCCCTCCCCGTTGGGCCCCTGACCGCATTATTCCTTCAACATAACACAGAGAGGAAACTAGTCCTCCTCGAAGCATCTGATCTGTCATCTCACCCACAAACACACAACAAAATCTGTTTATGACCAACCAGAAAGACACCCAGCACCATTCCTGTTTCTATTAGTTCATAATCTTTATTATTACTTTTCATATTTGACCATCACTTTATTTCAGTTAGTTTATACGGGGAAATATACTTTCATCTGTTTGCATTTCATTTTTGTTTAATTTCAATACCAAAAATTATACTTCTTTATTTGTGTGCTTGTTTTTAAAGATTAAGTTTTAGTTAATTAATTTGACAAAACTAGGTTATTCACATAATTTTCTGCTTATATATAAAAAAGTATGTTGACATTATGTATACGTTCTGTGTATTATTTATATATAAACACACACACCTACAGTATATGTTTTAAAAATGTTTATATATTTTCACATTCTTTAATGTTATATATAGCCATCCATCCATCCATTTACATACGGCTTATCCAGGGCCGGGTCGCAGGGGCAACAGTCTAAGCAGGGACGCCCAGACTTCCCTCTCCCCAGACACTTCCTCCAGCTCTTCCGGGGGAACAGTGAGGCACTCCCAGGCCAGCAGAGAGAGATAGTCCCTCCAGCGTGTCCTAGGTCTTCCCCGGGGCCTCCTCCCAGGTGGGACATGCCCGGAACACCTCCATTGGGAAGCGTCCGGGAGGCATCTGAAACAGATGCCTGAGCCACCTCAGCTGGCCTCTCTCAATGTGGAGGAGCAGCGGGTCTACTCCGAGCTCCTCCCGAGTAACTGAACCGAGTCACCCTATCTATCACCCTACGGAGGAAACTCATTTCAGCCACTTGTATCCAGGATCTCATCCTTTCGGTCTTGACCCAAAGCTCATGACCATAGGTGAGAGTAGGAACAAAGATCGACCGGTAAATCGGACTTAGAGGTGCTGATTCTCATCCCAGCCGCTTCACACACAGCTGCAAACTCGAATGCCTTCTCCAAATCCACAAAACACATGTGGACTGGTTGGGCAAACTCCCAGGAACCCTCCAGTATCCTGAAGAGGGTATAGAGCTGGTCCAGTGTTCCACGCTCAGGACGAGACCCGCATTGTTCCTCTTCAAGCTGAGGTTTGACTATCGGACGTATTCTTCTCTCCAGTACCCTGGCATAGACTTTCCCAGGGAGGCTGAGGAGTGTGATCCGCCTATAGTTGGAGCACACCCTCTGGTCCCCCTTCTTAAAAAGAGGAACCACCACCCCAGTCTGCCAGTCCAGAGGCACTGTCCCCCGCATCCACGCGATGCTGCAGAGGCGTGTCAGCCAAGACAGCCCCACAACATCCAGAGACCTGAGGTACTCCAGGCGGATCTCGTCCACCCCTGGTGCCTTGCCACCAAGGAGCTTCTCAACAACCTCAGTGACCTCATCCAGGGTGATGGTTGAGTCCCCCCCGGGTCCCCAGCCTCTGCTCCCTCAATGGAAGACGCTTTGGCGGGATTGAGGAGATCTTCAAAGTAGAACACCACCCAACAATATCCACAGTCAAGGTTAGCACTGCATACGGTGTTGGGGCCTCTTTGAGGCCGCCCGATAGTCCTTTTCCATGGCCTCCCCGAACTCCTCCCATACCCAAGTTTTTGCCTGCACAACCACCCGGGCAGCGGTCCCCTTGGCCCACCGGTACCTGTCAGCTGCCTCAGGAGTCCCACGTGCCAACCAGGCCCGATAGGACTCCTTCCTCAGTTTGATGGCATCCCTTACTTCTGTTGTCCACCACCGGGTTTGGGGGTTTACGGCCACAGCTCCGGACGGCTGCGTCAACCAAAGAGGCCGAGAACATAGTCCACTCAGACTCAATGTCTCCAGCCTCCCTTGGGATCCGGTCAAAGTTCTGCCGGAGGTGGGAGTTGAAGATCTCCCTGACAGGGGTCTCTGCCAAACGTTCCCAACAGACCCTTACAGTACGGTTGGGCCTGCCAAGTCTGTCTAGCCTCCTCCCCCGCCAACGGATCCAACTCACCACCAGGTGGTGATCAATTGACAGCTCCGCCCCTCTCTTCACTCGAGTGTCCAAGACATGTGGCCGGAGATCAGATGATACAACCACAAAGTCGATCATTGACATCTGCCCTAGGGTGTCCTGGTGCCATGTGTACTGGTGGACACCCTTATGCTTGAACATGGTGTTCGTTATGGACAGACTGTGACTAGCACAGAATTCCAAAAACAGAACACCACTCTGGTTTAGATCGGGGGGGCCGTTCCTCCCAATCATGCCCCTCCAGGTGTCACTAGCATCACCAACGTGAGCGTTGAAGTCCCCCAGCTGGTCGATAGAGTCCCCGGTCAGAGCACTTTCCAGCACCCCTCCCAAGGACTCCAATAATGTTGGGTACTCTACACTGCCATTCGGTCCGTAGGCACAAATGACAGTGAGAGTCCTCCCCCAACCCGGAGTCGCAGGGAGGCGACCCTCTCGTCCACCGGGGCTGCGCCGTACCACTTTACAACTTTATTATTTTCATAAGGGGAGGGTGGACCACTCTTTGTCTGGCTTGTCACCTAGGACCTGTTTGCTTTGGGAAACCCTACCAGGAGCATATAGCCCCGGACAACCTAGTTCCTAGGGTCATTCAGGAACTCAAACCCCTCCACCTTGTTAAGGTGGCGATCCTAGGAGGATGTTATATATAAATACTTAAATTATATATATATATAATTTTATATATATATAAAATGTATAAACAACATATTTTTCTTAAATATATACATGCATGTGTTTGCATTTAATTATACAGAAAAAATATACATACTATGTAAACAAAAACTAATTTTGGATGTGATTAATTGTTTGACAGAACTGATATATATACTGATGTATTATATATATATATAATTTAGACTAGAGAGAAATATGTTGTTGTTGTGGTCTGGGATGAGGAAAACTCTCCTGTAGTTCACTGTAAACATGTGTCTATAATCTTCACATCAGGCTACAAGCACTTCCTGTAAGATATCTCGGTTGTTTCTCCTAAACTGCATGCAATTAAAAGAAGAGGGTGAAACGAAATGCTTCTCAGATGTTTCTCCTGCAGTGATCACACATAAGGAGATTCAGAGAAGATCTCAACAGTGCCATTGACTTTCAGACAGTTAGAAATCTCCATATGATCTCAAATATCTCTCATCTTATGATCAGAGCTGCTCCACGCTCATTTTATCACTAACCGGATGACCTCCGGTGACCTTACAGCAGAAAAGATGTTCCCTGCGTCATCACGGATCTCCAGTTTTAGAGTGAAGAACATCTGGGTGCAGAGGGATTCCCATCACTGACCGCAGCACGTCTGTGAGCGAATGGAGAGCCGCGCTCTTGCTCCAAACGCTTTCATGAACCCGACGACAAACCGCAGTGACGCTGTAAAAGCTTCCATCCTCCCTCAGAAAACCAGCTTTAGTTCAGCACAGACTCAGCACGTGTTTGTCTTCAGGCCGCGCATTACAAACCCTACAGCCCACACACACACACACACACACACACAGATCAACACACACACACACACACAGATCAACACACACACACACACAGACACACAGATCAACACACACACACACACACAGATCAACACACACACACACAGACACACAGATCAACACACACACACACACAGATGCACAAATGCGCGCATGCACACACAAAAATGGGACAGTTGGAATTGCATTTGGAATAATTATTAAATTTAATAACAAGCATTCGGCTAAGATTTTATATATTAATATATCTTCAGCAGAAACAGATAGTTTGCCATCATTCTGATTTGAATGTACTTTTTTGAAAGCAGTGTTTTTGCATCAGAAAGAACGCGCTGAAAATGTCGAGTGTTTTGTCACCAAGCCAGCAGAGGGAGCTCTTACCTCTGGGTGATCTGCGATCACTCCCTCTGCTGCTACTTCCTGTCAGAGGACTATAAATACTGCAGCAAGCCACTCAACTGCAGGTTGCATTGTTTCGCCTGTTTCGTTGTTAGATCGCCCGTGGATTATTGTCTCTGGTTTATCTGGTTTTGACCCTGCCTGTCTTCTGATTCCGTGATTGTTTGCTGCCTGACCTGACCACCGCCTGTCTCTGGATTTTGCTATTGTCTTGCCTCCTATATATCTGTTAGCCCTGTTCGACGCCTGCCTGTTATGACCATGCCTTCGTTTAATAAAAGCCTGCACATGGATCCGCACGCCTCAGACCGTTCATTCGTGACAGAATGCAACCTCACACCAGGATCCAGCGGCTTTTCACCCGAACCATGGCCAGGTATGCACCTTGCAATGTCTTTGCTAACCCTCAAGCAGGGCACCCGATCACTTGAGGATTATACTCAGGAATTTCTGGACCTGGCTTACTTCTCTGATTTACCGGACTGTTTGCTAATTGAATTTTTTCACGAGGGAATAAATCAGCCACTCAAAACACAACTTGTTCAAGAGGGTCCACGTGAATCACTTGCACACTTTATTGAGTTTGGTTTAGTGACTGTGGGGTCAGCTCTCACGTTGGGTATTATGGAGGAAGAAGACACTGCATTTATTCCCAAGATGGTCGCCGCCTGCCCAGAGCCGCTTCCCAAGATGGTCGCCGCCTGCCCAGAGCCGCTTCCCAAGATGGATGCCGCCTGCCCAGAGCCGCTTCCCAAGATGGTCGCCGCCTGCCCAGAGCCGCTTCCCAAGATGGCCGCCGCCTGCCCAGAGCCGCTTCCCAAGATGGCTGCCGCCTGCCCAGAGCCGCTTCCCAAGATGGCTGCCGCCTGCCCAGAGCCGCTTCCCAAGATGGCTGCCGCCTGCCCAGAGCCGCTTCCCAAGATGGCTGCCGCCTGCCCAGAGCCGCTTCCCAAGATGGCCGCCGCCTGCCCAGAGCCGCTTCCCAAGATGGCCGCCGCCTGCCCAGAGCCGCTCAAGATGGCCGCCGCCTGCCCAGAGCGCTTCCCAAGATGGCCGCCGCCTGCCCAGAGCCGCTTCCCAAGATGGCCGCCCGCCTGCCTGAGCCGCTTCCCAAGATGGCCGCCGCCTGCCCAGAGCCGCTTCCCAAGATGGTCGCCGCCTGCCCAGAGCCGCTTCCCAAGATGGTCGCCGCCTGCCCAGAGCCGCTTCCCAAGATGGTCGCCGCCTGCCCAGAGCCGCTTCCCAAGATGGTCGCCGCCTGCCCAGAGCCGCTTCCCAAGATGGTCGCCGCCTGCCCAGAGCCGCTTCCCAAGATGGTCGCCGCCTGCCCAGAGCCGCTTCCCAAGATGGTCGCCGCCTGCCCAGAGCCGCTTCCCAAGATGGTCGCCGCCTGCCCAGAGCCGCTTCCCAAGATGGTCGCCGCCTGCCCAGAGCCGCTTCCCAAGATGGTCGCCGCCTGCCCAGAGCCGCTTCCCAAGATGGTCGCCGCCTGCCCAGAGCCGCTTCCCAAGATGGTCGCCGCCTGCCCAGAGCCGCTTCCCAAGATGGTCGCCGCCTGCCCAGAGCCGCTTCCCAAGATGGTCGCCGCCTGCCCAGAGCCGCTTCCAAGATGGTCGCCGCCTGCCCAGAGCCGCTTCCCAAGATGGTCGCCGCCTGCCCAGAGCCGCTTTCCAACATGGCCGCCTGCCCTGCGCCGCTTCCAACATGGCGCCGCCGTGCCAAGCCTCCAGTGCCCGCGCCTGCGTGCCAAGCCTCCAGTGCCCGCGCCTCGTGCCAAGCCTCCAGTGCCCGCGTCTGCGTGCCAAGCCTCCAGTGCCCGCGTCTCGTGCCAAGCCTCCAGTGCCCGCGTCTCGTGCCAAGCCTCCAGTGCCCGCGCCTCGTGCCAAGCCTCCAGTGCCCGCGCCTGTGCCAAGCCTCCAGCCCCCGCCTCGTGCCAAGCCTCCAGTGCCCGCGCCTGCGTGCCAAGCCTCCAGTGCCCGCGCCTCGTGCCAAGCCTCCAGTGCCCGCGCCTCGTGCGCCTCGCCCAGTGCCAGCGCCTGCGTCGCGCCCAGTGCTCAAGCGCCCGGCGCGCGTGCCGTCCAGTGCCAGCGCCTCGTCGCCCGTCCCAGTGCCCGCGCCTCGTGCGCCCGTCCAGTGCCCGCGCTGCGCGCCTGTCCAGTGCCCGCGCCTGCGTCTCTGCCCCAGTGCCGGCGCGCTCGTCGCCTCCTCAAGTTAACCCACCTCCCACCCTTACCACACGCGTCGACGATGGATCCCAGCAGCCCCTGCACTCATCCTCTGCCCTCCACCTGGAGCTCGCCACGGGTCTGCCAGTCTCCATTGCCGCCGTGGGTGAAGGATCCTCGCTTCATCGTCCCGCCTCGAGCCCCGGACTCCAGCTCGGCTTGTAGACCCGTCGGCTTCCCTTAGGCTCCTAGCTCCCTCCTCTCCACCGTGCTCCGTCAATCCACCAGCTTCACCAGGCTCCATCGTCTCTCGGCTACGCCCTGGTCGGTCGTCGACCATCCGTCGCCTCAGGATTCCTCTTCTCCAGCTTCCTCGTCCCTCCGTCCCTCCGGCTCTGTCAGGCTCCTCCCTTCCCGGCTCTACCTCAGTCCTCTGTCGCTCTGGCTCCGCCGCGTCCTTCTCGTCCCCGTCTCCCGCATCAGTCGCCAAAGCCTGCGGTGTCGCCTGGGACCTCCAGCGCCTCTGCATCACCCTGGCTCTTCTGCTCTCCGCCTTCGCCTCAGTCTCTCGACCACCTGCTCCACCGCCGCCGGGTCGGCTCCATGGGGTTGATGACCGTTCCCTCTCTATGGCTCCTCCTCCGTCGGCTCCACCACTGACCATCATGGCTGGGCTCGTATCGCCTCCCGCTCCTTACTCCTCCCGTCTTCTCCCTGGCTCCTCCCACCGTCTCTTCCTCCTGGTCTCAGCTTGCTGACTCCTCCCGAACCCCTCCCAAGCTCCCAGTTATGTTTTGTTTTGTTTGTTTTGTGGAGCGCCAGGAGTCGCTCCTAGGAGGGCTATGTCACCAAGCCAGCAGAG
>NW_025047959.1:0-55000 GCF_018831695.1 Puntigrus tetrazona | reverse complement strand
AGGACGAGGAGTGCAGGCCGACCTCAGCAAGGTGTTCAGAGAAACATACATATATATATAAACATAGAAATAATTCACCCAAAAAATTTGACAGAATAAAAGCAATGTGTGTGTGACTTATATATTTGAACTGTAATTTAACTTCTGATTTAATTAAAATTAAAACTATTTTTAACACACACACACACACACACATATATATATATATAGTTTATTTTACAGCACAGTAGTAATATTTAAATAATAATATAATATAAATATAATAATATAAAATTAAAATATATTCTGATTTGCTTAATTTCTAAATGTAAATAATATATTTTACAGTATAGTAGTTTTATTGCATTAAAATATTTCTTTACTGAGTAAAATACATATGCATGCACACACACATTTGCATGCAGATTCTGTATTTTTCTGAAAAATGTTGCACCTAAATCTAATTTGCAGCGCTCATATATTATATAATGTTACCATACGTGTATGCTGTCTCAGGCGGTGCATTATTACCGTCTCGCTGCGGTCTCTGGGCACCGTCTGGCTCAGTACCGCTGCGCTAAACTCCTCCTGAGCAGCAGAGGGCAGCAGAGCTCAGAGACGGACGCAGCGGCGGCGCTCAGCTTCCTGCAGACGGCCGCCGACGCCGGACTCACGCAGGTACAGACTCTCTGTCACACTCACAGCAACGACAGGTACATGCCTGAAGATGAGAGGCCAATGTAAATCCAAAAACACTGCATATGTTGCACATAGAAATGCATTTAAGAAACGTATTGCAAATATAAAAATAGAAATAATCAAAAAAATGCAACAATTTATGTGAATGTAATAGCATTGGTTTTTTACAATATCATATTCAAATAAAAAGATGAAATTATCATATGAATATAAAAAGCGGATTGTATGACATATAACAAAATATATATGCTAAATAAAGTGTCTGATATATATAAGCGTGTGTGTGTGTGTGTGTGTCCAGGCTCAGGTGTTTCTGGGTGTAGTGTTGTCTCAGCGCTCAGACTGTGATCAGGAGAAGTGTGTGTGTTATTTCCGGATGGCGGCTGAGAGCGGGGTAAGGTTGCTCTCCTGTGTGTGTGTGTGTGTGTGTGTGTGTGTGTGTGTGATGACCGTGCTGTGTCGCTGTGCAGGACTCTGCCGCTCTGCTGTGTCTGGCTCAGTGTTACGAGACGGGTTTCGGTGTTTCTCCGTGTCTCCAGACCGCTCTGAGTCTCTACCATCAGGCAGCGTCCGGCGGGAACCAGCAGGCCAGGGACAGACTGAGAGACAGACACAGCCCGGACGGTCAGAAACACACACACACACACGTTACTGTACTATGTGATATCTCAGATGGATCAGCAAACATGCTGTTTATGTCTGGATGAAGCATGATGCTTAATCCTCATAACATCAGCGTGTCTCGTGACGAAAAATAGCGAAGATCGCTGCTGTAAAATAACAAATTAATACTTCATACCAAATATAGTTATGTACTAAATTTCTCCTTGCACGAGTTTAAGCTTACAAGCTTTTGTTTTGGCTGAAAACTGCAGGTTTGCAAACTTTATTTATTTATTTTGGCCTTAATGAAATAATAAGCATTAACAAAATTAAACTTTATTGCATTCGGTCATTTTTAAAGAATAAAAACGAAATAATTTATCACGTCAGCGGCTTTTGATTAAAAAAATAAATCTCTCTCTCTCTCTCTCTCTCTAGTGCTGCGCTCGATCCGATCGGCTCCTTGCTTCTCTGTGATTGGTCGGCTGAATCTGGACTCCATGTTTCCTCGAGAGAGCCAGGGTGAGAAGCCCCGCCCACAGCAGCAATGCGGCCAATCGCAGCCCCTTCCTCATTCCTGGAGCACAGGAAGTTTGAGCGTGCTGTCCTCGGTCACGGTTCAGCTCGGAGCCGACGGCGGTCACAAGCTCTGGACGCCCGGGGTGCGATAAAGTCGTCTCTCGTCTCATCTGTGTATCTTTGAAGCAGTTTATCTGACAGATACGAGCGCACGCACAAGCTTACAAGCCTTAGGAAGAGCCAGGTCTGACCGTGAATGTTCTCAGCCAATCAGAGCGCGGCCGGAGAGTTCCGAGCTCTGCGATTGGCTGATTAAGACGCGATTGATTATTCGTGAGCTTAAGTTTCAGCCGCTTTAAATGTATTTATCAAGAGTGTTTGGTTTGGTACAGACGTGTGTGTTTGGTGGTGGAGAGAACGTGCAGAAAGAGTAAGAGTAAGCTCATCTTTATATTTCTCTGTGTTTGGTCACACGCTGTCATCTTCTTTGTGTTCTGTGTTACTCAGACATTGTTTACATGATTGTTTTAAAACATTAAGCTCGCATTTTCATTCAGAAGCAGAATTATTGCTTATCAAGAATGAACAAAAACGCCGTTTCACTGTAAAATGCATCGCATGAGCCAAAGGTTTCATTAACATGTGCCTTAATCAGAATTTTATTATGACCCTTGATATCAGAGCCAACGTAGTTTTTTTTGTATGCTAAGTGTTATCATGTTTGTTTAATGTCATATGATGATAAAGCATTGTCTAAACTACAATAAAGACTTTAATTTTGTGTTTGACTGATGCACCTTAAAAAAACAGTAACATTTTTCAAGAAGTATCCACACACAAAGCTTTTTAGTGTCCAGGCAACATATAATACAAATAAAGTATGCAAATAAATATTGAGGTTTCATTCCGACTTGATGCATGTAAAGAAATACGTAGGTGTGTTGATTTATTTTTAGTTTTTAGTTTGCATGCATTTCCTTAAACTTAACTAAGAAAACATTGCAAGGGTAAAAAGTCTAAAGAGAAAACGGGTGGAGCTGGGTGCCGTCGGCAAGGCAGTAAAAATAGAAACCATGTTTCCTGAAAATACAGCCAAGAGGAAGTAAACAGGTGATGAATGAGAGCGGGGCCAAAACAGAACCCTGAGGGACACCAGTAGTGAAAGATGTGAAAGCCTCGAGTGAACGTTTTTTAATCTGAACGAATTGAGGTCGCTGAGATACGACCTAAACCAGGACGGGGTGCAAGCGATCCAAGAAACTGACCTGTCCGGGAGAATCTTGAGGGAGATCGGATCTCGAGTCAAGGAGGACACGCTTTGTTAATAGAGTCAGCTGTAGTGGGGATGAAACTCGCTCGACTTTTATTTCCTAAATACAGGGGTAAGAGAGGAAGATGCAGAACCAGAAAGAAGTGAAGAGTGAATGATTTGAGTAATTAATGATGACAGAGATGATAGACGGGCTTTAACTAAAGAGAGCAGGCAGTGGGTGGATTCAGATTTCTGAATATGACGCAATATATCTGCAACAACTGGTGAAGTAAAAACACTTAAAGCAGAGAGTGAATTGACTTGAGACACAGGATAACTATAATCACGATCGAAATGACTTGAAAGTAGCTGGCGATGAATCATTATAATCTATAAACTCAAAGAAAGTCATAAAACTGCTGCATAAGTGGAAGACGACAACAGAGTTAACAATAGAGTTCCTTCGCTAGCTTCAAGTATGTTCATCCAAAATCTCGTTTTGTCCATTATTATAACAGGCATCTGCTGTGGAGTTTTAACTAGAAGACTGCAAGCAGATGCATAAGTAAAATAAAACCTAAAAATTTCACCTAAAATATTAAATATAACTGGTGGTGGCTACAGCAACATCTTAAAAAGTGAGAAAAGAGAAACGGCTGATGTCTATTAATAGATTGGGATCTGAGGTAGTTCAAGCATCTCTATGGCGTCCATGAAGACCAGATTGATCAGATCTCTCCTCTACGGTTAGGGTAAAGAAGTCATCTTAAAGGGTGTCCTGTAGAGTTCAGCGGTATCACACCAGTTCTCACTATCAACCAGTCGCTTGTTAGCATGCATATTACTAGCACACTGGCTATCTATTAGTACTTATAAAGCAAAAATCTAAACAGCCCCAACACACCCGCCTAGTAGTTTCTAGTAAGCCTAGGAAGATCTTTATTATCACTTTGCAGGACTCCAGCCCTCCAGAAGCAGGATTGGATAAAAGTCCTGGTTTTATTAGCTGGAAAACACAAAATCCCCTTCTAGATCAGAGGCTGTTACTTTCACTACGTCTTCATGCAAATCTAAATGCAAAAAGCTTTGAAGTTCAAACTATTGTTCTATAAGTCCCTTCCCAGAGCTTCACTTCAAAAGGAAACGTTATATTGCTGCTGTTTCATATATGTTTTTTGCAGCATAACCGTGTTTCTGATTCAGATTGATAAATCGCTCGATCCAATTTAAATCAAAGGCTGCTTTTTCTGGATCGTGATTAAAGTGCGGTGTTTCCACCTCAACGAGTACAAGACGCTGAAACAAACATCCAGCGGCGCTGCAAAGGTACACTGCATGTTACTGTACGTATAACATAGAGTCATGTACACTCATATATATAAAAAATACATATTTACATGAATATGCGTTTATATGTAATATATATGTAAATATATTTAAGATTCTTAAATATTTACATGCATGTGTTTGTATTTATATACACATAATAAATATGCACGGTACACACACGTGTAGTACGCAAACGGAAACTTTTATTTCGGATAAGATTAATAGTTTGACAGCACTAGAACTGTTAAAAATCACAAGGTCTTTATTTCATTTCCGGGTTCCAAAAAAGTGAACTGCATGCATAACGTTCTTTTGAGGAGAAAAAAAATCAGATAGAAACAGATAGAAACTGTAAAACCTTTCTAAGTTTAGTTTACAGTAGTCATTCTCTATTTCCATACTAACTTTGATCGTTTTTTACGATTCTAAGGCACTGATGTCTGTCTCGGTGCAGCAGCGGCACATTTAACACAGCCAGAAGATCTCAGACAGATGAAGCAGAACGATATTTTACAATTAAAGCATGCGACATACTTGCATCCTTCCAGAGTGTGTTCGATCAGCATGCCACAGTCCGGACAGGCACGGATCGATGGGCACTGAATCACTTGGTCGCTATGATGAGGCAAACTAATCATTTTACAATCTCTCAGCATGTTTAAGTCGCTGTCGGAGCAGCCCAGATTATCGCATTTATCGGCGCGAGGTCGGGGCCCTTTCCAGGTTCTCCCGCACTGCCAGCAGAACTCAGACGTCCTCCCCGTCTTCACTGAGCAGAACGGACACCGAACGCAGAGGTCAGAGGAGTCCTTTCTTTCAACGAAGGAACTGCAGCCAGGACACTAAACAGAAAAAACATCGGAGAGAGAACATAAACACCAGGTTAAAAGCTAAAAGGATGCAAAAAGAGCTTACAAAAGTTTACATACCCCTTTGATGTCAGTCATCTTTTTAGTGGCATTTTCCAAGTAGGTCTTTAAAATAAAGTTGCTCCTTAGGGGTCAGCAATGTTCTCACTTCTCCGTACGGCCACACTTTTGCACATATCGGACATTTCAGCTCCACTTGTCCCTATGAAGAAGAAATAAAACTATCAAACTGTAAAATGGCATGCCCTTTGTAACTGATTACATTAAGCTAGGATACTAAAAGTCGCTTTTAAGAGACGGGTCACGATAAACTTTTTCACTCTATAATATATTGACATTTCATAATAATAATAATGCATTAATAGTAATAATGATTGATAGCGTAATATTGACTACCAAATTTATGCAGTGCATGTGTTGATCTGAAATATTCACAATAAACCACGCTGAATGTCATCCCCCAAAGATGCGATCCGTGAAAATAGCATGCATTAAAATCGTGCAATCACTGCTAATGCATGGTTTTTCCCCCAAACAGATTAAAAACAAAAACAAAGAAACATTCGTCTATATGCATTAGTCTATATGCAATGAGGCTTACGGCAAATAAAAACAATATATGTTGTAAAATCTGCCCAAAATATGAAAGAGTAAAGAGTAGAGCTGACTCTCTGGAGCTGAAGTGTGCAGCGCTGCACCAGAGTCTGAGCGGAAAGTCACGTGACCGCAGGACAATCTAGCTCTCGAAATGCTGAGGTCGGTGTCATTTATATCTGAAAAGAAAGTTCAGATGGCCAAAGTTAAAGATTGTCTGACGCAGGCTACTTTCTGAGATGGAGGTGGTGAGAAACGATCGACTGGTGGAGATTTTGGACTCTTGTCTCTATCAGGGCTGTGCACAAAAGTCACCTGAAAGCATTTTTCTGCCTTGCATTTTAAAATTTCAGGTCAAATAAGCAGCAAGGAGATTTTGAGACACACACACACACACACCGGGCTCAAATACACACTCATACATGCCACGATATTTATGAGAAAACAGTGTCTCCATTCGTATCAGTATATTAGATCCAGGCATGCATGCGGTGATAAAGTGACAGAAGAGTCATAAAAGGGCCGCTCTTTGGGTCATTCACGTCAATCAAACATTCGCTTTGCTCTTGACTGAATCGCTTTTGCAACTTTAATACAAAAACCTAAAATGACCGCAAAGACTCCTGCAGGTATCTCTGTATTCTAGCTTTTTGTGCTATTGCTCTTAATTAGTAGTTCCTGTTTTATCACTGACTGATTAGAGAGGTTTTTATCACAGTTAGCCTTGTTTTAAAAAAAGACCCGTGAGACCTTGACATGCTCCTAGTTTAAAGTGCGGAGCAAAGGATTAAGTAGAAAATAGAATCAAGTCTAGTCCCGCATAAAAAATACTTGCTGAAAATACATTTTATTGTGCGCCACTCACCGATATCACTGGCTCTGTAGACAAATTCGACTCGAAAGGCCATTCTGATGCCGTGCTTGCTGTGATCGAAGAGAGCTTAATATAGCAGTGACTAAAGTGAAAGTGAAAGCTGCGTGAAGCTCGTCATAAACAAGGCATAGATGATTTCCCGTTCAAAGGCTGAAATATAAAACTTAATACTGTCTTAAAACAGTTGGCATATTCAATGCACGAACTGTTATGTTAATAAAATATATAGTTTACGTTATATTGCCTATAAACAAGTTCACTTTAACTCTTAAGGGTGGTTAGCTGAATATGTGACTCTAGTTATAACATCGTCTCACGGCAGAGGGATTCAAGTGTGTTTATCTGACACATGGACAGAGAGAGGAGCTCCAGCACAGAAAAGAGCCATCTTCTTTTATACCTTCCTCGTAAAGAACGAACGTAAGGCAAAAGCCAAACATGCTTTCTGTAGTGTGCAGATGTCTTCAGGCTTTGCTCACATTTCAGAGCCTCGTCGAACGGTGTTGCATCCAATCAAATGAGTTACTTGACATACCATGCAACTCTTTTATACTTTGGCATAGGTGAAAAATCCCATTTGAAACATGGAGAGGCGATAGCTAAGTGATTGGGTAAACGTAAAGAAAACAACACGAACAATAATGGCACGAAATCCACGTTATGATAATACAGTCTAGATGTTAAAAGCATATGTTTTTGAGGAAGTTGCAGACAGATGTAGATTTCACTGACACACTTCAAGGAGGGTACGACGCAAACATTAAGATGTTCACAGAGTGCTGTATCCAAGCATGTTAACAGGAAGTTGAGTGGAAGGGAAACGACGCACAAGCATTCGAGGGAACCTCAGCAAAATCGATTCAAATTATTTGAGTGAACTTCGCAAGGAATGGACTGAGGCTGAGGTCAAAGCATCAAGAACTTGGCTGCAGTCGTCGTATTTCTCTTGTTAAGACACTCCTGAACTACAGACAACGTCAGAGGCGTAAGAGAAGAACTGGACCAGAGGTCCAAAGTCCTCTTTTCAGACGATAGCGAGTTTAGTATTTCATTTGCAAACCAAGGGCCGAGTCTGGAGGAAGGTGGAGAAGCTCATAGCCTTAGTGGCTTGAAGTCCGTGTGAAGTTTCCTCAGTCTGTGATGATCTGGGTGTAACGTCTTCTGCCGGTGTTGGTTTATTGTGTTCTTTGAAAACCAACGTCATTGCAACCATTTACATTTATGCCCATTCAGGCTTCCTTCGGCTGGCCAGCTTTTTAAATGATTTCATTTTCCAGCAGGATTTGCCAAAAGCACTAAAAGTTGACTGTGGTGTCGGTGTGCCGGACCGACCAGCAAACTCACTCGACCTGAACCCCATAGAGAGTCTATGAGGTATGATCAAGAGGAAAACCACAAAAATACATATGAGCTGCAGTCAAAGAAACCTGAATTGAGGCAGTAATTAAAGCAAAAGGAGACAGACGTGCAGTGAATGAACATACTTTCCAGAATTCGTTGAATTGGTGGGTTTTTGTTAAATGCGAGCCTAATTCATCACAATTAAAATCCTTAAACTACTTCAGTCTGTGTGCATATCATTTATTTAATGCACAAGTTTCTCTTTTAAGTTGAAATACTGAAATATGTGAACTTATTGAGATGCACCTGTATGTTATGCATATAGCATTCATTAAATGTGAAAATAATAATAAAATAATAAAATAATAATAATATTGCACCGCCTACTAACGATTGAACTGCGCTGATACGAATCCCCACAAAATGATTTTAGTATCTGTCTGTTGTTCTCTGTGTTAAGTTGCCCGGTATAAAGGTAATTCCCTGTGAGTCAGTTTACTTTTAATTTCACTCTCACCTCATAAGAAAAAACTGTGCAGGTATGTTTTACATGTCCTTTAGCGAAGGGGAATTTTGCATGTGGCACTGGTGGATTTATTGTTATTCATTTAAAAAAGAAAAAGTGGTTTGACTTGTCCTTGGTATTCCCCTATCACTCCCAAATCTCTTTAAAACCCAATGGAATGCTCCATTAATCATTTTACATGCAGAAATCTCTTTTCTCAAAAAACATACAATCTTATAAATAGCAGTCAGAACTAAATTAAATGTCATAAAATGTTTATTTGAGTGGTCTGTGTTTGAATGAAGAGACTGACTGAACCACATAATGAACAGAAGATGGAGTGATGCAGTCTCTGCGCTGTATCTTGGTGCATTTTCACTCAGAGGTGTGCAATAATGTAGAGAGGATGTTTTTAATATGCTACTGTGGCTTTTTAATCCGAAAAACATTAATTATTACATTATCTAGCCAAGTTTTGTATCAATTTTCCCCAAACGTTGCATGACCGGAAGTATATCTTGTGCTATCTTGTGCACTATATTTCTTGAAATCTTGATATTTTCATGATAATGAATGTATAAGTTATGTTTGAAATGCTCATTTGCAGAGCAATGCAAAAAGGCCATAAATATATACATATTTTAACAAGAGTGAATGAACAAATTCCACATATGATCGCCAAAGATAGTTACTACAAACACTCGATGTTGAATTTTGAGTAAAAGTGTACTATTATTCTCATAACTTGCTGATGTTAGCTCTAATGCTGCTTCAGAACAGGTGCAGTTCTTCTTCGTAATGCGTTTTATCGTTGTTTTTTATGCAAGGTCATAAGAAAATGTTTTGTTGTATTTATTTAGAAATACTTTTGATAGCAGGGTCAGTGTTTACTGGGATTGAAGCGATGTGGCTTGGTAAACGTGATATTGCCAGTATCAAGGTACAGAATCAAATAAAGATGCCTCATAGGGAATTTCAATTAATAGTTTAGTTTTACTTTCACCTCCTCACAAGTCCTTGGTATTCCCCCATCACTAACAAATCCCTCTAAAAACCCAGTCCAGCGAATGGAATGTTTCGTGTGGCACGTTATTTCCTCTATAATATTTTCTCATACAGTACGTACAAATAGATTACCTGAACTACATGGACGTTGCTTGCAAAGAACATTAAAACATTATGGCAACATGCTAATGTCAGTTATCATGGATGGACTAGAAATAAAACATTTTTAAATTTCCGAGAACAAAAGGTTTCTAAACTGAACCCAGCACTATTCAACATTATCAAAATTAATACAAATTGAGTTCAAATAAATGAACAGTAAACTATTTTCAGCTAATACATTTATATAGCACATTTTAAAACAACTTTATTTCCCAAAATGCTTTGCAATTACAGTACTAGGAATGTGATGATAGACATTTTTCCAAAACAAAGACCTGTATGATACTTTCATTTTTGGTTGGTGGTAATATCGATAACGCATTTGTAACTTTTGAATATAGCATCGCCACACAACATTGTGCTTTTGTTGTGTTTTGTTGTTGTTCTGTCTTTCCTTGATTAATTAGTTCAACTGTTTCTTTATTAGTTGATCATCCTCACCTGTCCCTCGTTAGGTACCCTACTTTAATTATAGTCTCCTTGTAGTTTCACTCGTGACAACCGCGCATTTAAATGTAGGAATAAATTAGTAAATTATCATTCCAAGTGTGCACGGAAATGCATTTTTAACCATTGTAACATTTCTGAGTTTATGACTCATCTGTATGATTCATTCAAACCGCTGATTCGTTCAGGAATTAAGTAAATGGCTCTTTTTTATGAATGGGTCTTTGAATCATTGATTCAAATAATTCATTCAAAACCTTTAATTCAGAAACTAAACACTGCTGCTGTAATGAGGAGTCAGAAGTGTTCGGATCCATTCGCATGCTCTTTCTTAAGAATGGTCAAACAGGCAGGGGTCGGTAACAATAACGGAAATATCACAGGGCTGGCAGAGTCGGAAACAGAGCCAAGCAAGGGTCGAGACAGGCAGACCGAATCAGAGTCGAGGTACAAAGGCAATAGGTAGGCAGCAAACAATCAATCAATCATTTTTATTTATAAAGCGCTTTTATAAACACAGGTTGCATCAAAGCACTGTACAGTATAATGACAGGGATGTATAATGAAGAGAGTGACCAATTTCTTATTAAATGCAGAGACGGTCTCTGTAGTCAATTCAACGCTAAATCACTAGAAGTTAAGTGTCCCCAACAATCAAAGAAACGATATCTCAGAGTGAGGTCAAACACAGGAAGACAATGATAGCGGGATAAAAGCTTAGCATTAACAGCCGGAGCTGAGGATAAGACTTACGCAGGAGTACAAGCTGGTAGCAGCTTATATAGCAGTCTGATGAGGAACACCTGGGCAGGTAATCAGGGCTGAAGAAAGGCATGATGGGAAATGTAGTTCAGAGGGCTAATATTCTGGGAGGGTTCCTTCCGGCGAAGAGAGCCACAGAGGCACGGTTCATGGCCATTGTGTTGCTCGGAGACAGTTCTGCTGGGGCTTCAACAGTAATTATGTTCTCTGCAAAATTGAACAAAAACATAATATTGTGTGTAAAATATGACACAATAACAACGTCTTATTTATTGAACTGTCATCAGGAGCACTCATGTAAATGTTGCTCTCAATGCTTATATAACCCGTCAACCCCTGAGTTCTCTCCAGTGAGAGCTCCTTCAGAGCCCACTCCTCCAAAGTGATCATTCTTTGAGAGCATTCTCCAGTGTAATGTTACTTTCATCAACGAAAAATTAGGACTAAATACCTTCGTCAATGAGTAAAAACGAGTCGAATGTAAAACTATGATAAAATGCATTGACCAAATCCATTCCAATCCATTATTCACCTTATGAAGATTTTTGTTGTTAAAAGAAGGTGTTGCATTCATTCCTTCACTGGCTGTGCTTTTTAAAATCTAGTGGGTTACGAGAAATACAAGAAACAGACACACTAAAAGTGCAGATAAAATGATGTGTTATTGTAGCTCGAGCACTCAAGCACCTTGTTTCTCTTTGTTAAACTTGAATGACATTGTCACGCTTTTTTTTATTATTTCAATTTATGTTTGTGTGCTTCTAACATGTTTGGTTGCCAAAATAAACGTGAATTCAAATCAGAGCATCTCCTGTGTCTGAAATGGACGTATTGTTCAGTCTATAAGGTAACAATAATATAATAAGATAACCTTGTTTGAAATGGGTTTGGCTTAAAGAAAAGTTTGGCTAAAGTTTTGGCTAAAAGGTACTGTACTGACTGGGTTAAATAAAACTGCTTTACTAAAAAGACACAAAAATAGAATTTGCATTGACTAAAACTAGACGAAAACAGTCATAGATAATTCTGACTAAAATAAGACTAAAATGCTGACTTTAGTTGATTTAAACTTGACTAGACTAAAAAAAGAGTATGAACGTGACTGGAACCAATAATAGCTAAAATGACAACTTCACACAAACAATGGACTAAAACTAAAATTAAAACAGAGCCCACTCCTCCAGTGATCCCTCTAGTGCCATAAATATTAAATATTGACTATTATTAAATATTAATAAAATATCTGACAGATCTAATATATACAAACACCACCTATACTGATGCTTTATTTTTGGTGCTTGTTTAAATATATTGTCACACCCAATTGTTAGTTGGTTCCCTATCTGTGACTACGAGTTACGACAGACTGGGGTCTTGTTCGGAGCCTGGATTCACTCTGACCAAGAAAAAACGCCAATGAACTTTGGCTAGTGGTATTTGCCAACTAAGCAAGCGACAGGGGCAAGGAACCAAACCCTCATCCACACAGAATGGAGAAAAAAGCTATGTCAGATTATTTAAAGGACTTATTGTGTGTGTGTGTGTGTGTGTGTGTGTGTGTGTGTGTGTGTGTCTTGTTCCAATTATATGTCCATGGGGCCCATCTAGGTGTTCTGGTCTTCAAAGAAGGTCATCTCTTGGTGTTGATCCACCATCTGATCTGGATAACAAAGAAAAAGATTAATATTAGCATAGATGCCATTCTTTGTACGATGTAACAAGTTCATTGTGAGTTAGGAGATTGTTCTGGAGTTTGGGTGCTAAAGAGGATAAGGATCTACCACCTGAAGTCCATTTTGATATTCTAGGTATTATCAAACAGCCAGAGTTTTGAGCATGCGGCAAACATAGGGGACTACAAAGAGCTCGCTCAAGTATTATGGAGTTAAGACATTCAAGGCTTTATAAGTAATAAACAAGATTGTAAAATCTATCTGATGTTTGATAGGAAACCAGTGCAGTGTTGACAGAACCGGACTAATATGATCATACTTCCTAGTTCTCGTAATGGCTGCTGTGTTTTGGACTAGCTGAAGTTTGTTTATTAAGCGTGCAGAACAACCACCCAATAAAGCATTACAATAATCTAACCTCGAGGTCATAAACACATGAATTAACATTTCTGCATTAGACGTTGAGAGCATAGGTCATAATTTAGATATATTTTTAAGATGGAAAATGCAGTTTTACAGATGCTAGAAACATGGTTGGTCAAACAGCACACCTAGGTTCCTAACTGATGATGAAGAATTAACAGAGCAGCCATCAAGTGATAGACTGTGTTCTAGATTATTATGTGTGGGGTTTTTAGGTCTGATAAGGTTTTTACCTACGTTTTTTAAGAATTTAGTATTAAGAAGTTACTCATCGTCCAGTTTTTTTATTTCGACTATGCATTCTCACTTTGGTGTGTATCACCGGGCCGTGAAGAAATATAGAGCTGATTATCATCAGCATAGCAGTGAAAGATAACACCATGACTCCTGATAATATCTCCCAGAGGTAACAAGTAAAGTGTGAAAAGTAACGGTCCCAGTACTGAGCCTTGAGGAACTCCGTACTTCACTGATTGTGAGTGATTGATATGATAGCTCCTCATCAGTTAATGCAGTTGTCGAATGCGGGTGTCACTCCTATATATTAGAGAACGATGTGTGTACAGAACGTGATTTTAAGAAGTAGCACAGTTCTACGTGACTTAAAACATCCTGAAGATCTGAAAGTGCACCGTGTATGAAGTTATCACTCAAAAGAAAGGGTCGACAAACATTAGCATATAGGACATCCTGGGAAAACTTGATTTTAAAATTTCACTTTCATAACAAGCTGTAAGAACGAGCGCACACAATGTAATCTGAAACCGCTCGCAAGCAGAAGCACATAAATAAAGGATATTTTTTTAACCGTAGTGTTACCCAAACGATTCACTCAGTGTTTCATGTTCACCCCCTTGAATAAAGCTAATCTGCCATGGTTGGTTGATTTCATTTCCACCTTATCATGTCTGTAATACCCAGTAGAGCAGCATTTGTGAACTTTCTGTAATCTGGCACCTAGTGCAAAGAATACATTTGCTTTTTCAAAATCAAGTTTTCCCCAGGTCTGCCTACACAACAAGTGGACGGGCAACTCTTTCTTCGGAGAGACAAAAACTTTCCAGGGTGTTTTTCCGTGTTGGACCGCTCTCTGGTTTCCTGGTTCGTCACTGGTTACGCAGAGATGGTAAAGGAGAAAATTTCCAGTTAAGCAGGGAGTGTGAGAAAAAGAGAAATTACTGGCGAGTGCTGCAGAAGTATGATGTTTCTGTCAGGGCTGTAGAGTTTAGTCCTGAATGAAAGAAATAGATGTGCACTGGTTGCATCACAAGCTGTGTTATTAAACTGAATGCTAACTTTGAGCGAGGGACGGACACACTAAGAACTTTTCAAATAACAATTCAAGGTGTCTCTGATTGTCATCTTCTAGGTGACTATTGCCAATTTTAGCTGCGGAAGCAATAAAATGGACGTGATTCAATTGAATTTGTAGCAAGGAGTGAGCTAACGCCCTGACTTGAGATGAACTGACACCAGTGTTTCAACCCTTTTCTTTTAAAAAAGAAAAGTGAAAGTGAAGGCTATAAAAGCAGTGCGTTTGTTTCTGTCTCTCATCACTTTATGCTCTGACAGAACGAGAATGGATGTCTATCTGAAGATTAACAAAACTACCATCAGAACATTAAGTCTGCCCAAACCCAACGAGGCAGACGGGAAGTTCACCATCCAGGATTTAAAGAAACAAGCCATAAGCTATTTTCCTGGAGTCGACGGTACGTTAAAACTTCTGCATATACTTCAAAATGCATCCTTTCCAAAGGCTTGACCCGGTCTCTCTCGTCAGATCCTAACCAGCTGAGGCTGACTTTCCAAGGAAAAGATCTGGAAGCAGAACAAACCCCTGAATATTACAAGATCGTGGAGCTCTCTGTCATTCAGGCGGTGTTGAAAATGCGGGGTGTGGAAAAGGTGGGATCGTTTTTTTTATTGCATCTCTTTGTCTGTTGCATCTTTTGACATTTTTTGATTCTGATTTGTATATAATGTATATAAAGCTTTATAAAACTTCATCACATATTTCTATTTGTTAACATTAGCTGACATTAATTAACATTTATTGATCTCCTGCATTTTAGTTAAACATTATTTAGTTATCTATTATTACTGTTTTTATTATTTAGTGCCTCTTTTCTTTTAAATATAGACTTAGTTCTGTGTGAAATGCTCTTTTTAGATTTTTTCCCTTTTCTTTCATATTTATAGCAAATCAATCTTCAGATGTAATGTTTATACAGCAATAATCAGTATTTGTATACCTGTGTGACATGAACTGTATGTGGTTAGAAAGACGGACGTGCAACAGAAACAGCTGTAAAAGTCTAGTTATTTTAGTATATTTTTACTAACTAGTATCTTACTAAACCCTGCAGCTCCTCTGTGTGTGTTTTCTCTCTAGACCCACTTCGTGATGAAGACCTTTCCTGGGATCTTTCCACGGCACGACCATTTTTCTCCATGTAGATGTTTGGATTAATTTGAAATAATAATAAAACGTTCCCGATCGGATACTGCTGTATAATGCGGGAGGATTCGTTCAAATCAGAAAACGATACACGATATCACAGACGCAGAAATGGGATGAATGATCGAAAACTGTAATAATATTGTAAACCAATAAAAATAACACTGTTAAAGGATATTCTAAAACTATATAATCTGTTTCTGAGAAGGATAATTATGTTGGGGTTTTTTTTCCTCATAAAAATCATTAGCATGTCATAAAAGTCATACAGTCTGTAATATAAAATGTGAAAATAAAACTGTAACCGTTTATGCATGTTGTATTAATAAGATATTATAACTTTTTTTTTTCTACCGCCATCTCCGTTTCCATAAATGTATGCTGTGTTTTGCAAGCAGAAAAACTTGTTAAAAACATTGCATAAAGATGATTTTTGTGTTCGTTTTCAGCGCCGCTGTTCTTGTTATGACTGTCAGTCTTATGATTCACGTTTTCTCTTTCGTTATGCTTGATGATTGTAACAATGATTATGGTTTTGGGGTAAAGCGCTGAGGACTTATTTTGCAGTTTATTATGTATGAAATATGCAATGCACAATAAATCAACCGAACAAATAAGACAGAGTGGTTGTAACTGATCGATAATGCATTGGTATATTGTTAAGAATTAAATTAATTGATTAGTCATTTGAGGTGGACAACGTTTTTTTCCTTCCTTGTAAACTGATTTTCTCCAGAAAACACTACTAGTTATAGAAAAGCTGCTACAGTTTTATTATCACCACTATTATTATCCCATCACTGGCTTCATTGGCTTTATTCTCAGATATATTTATTATTGCTTCAAATCTAATACGGCATGCTATATAATTCATCATAACTGCATTCGTAAAAAGCTATTTCTTATGTGATGCTTGTTTTAATAGTTTCAGGTTGGTTGCTCAGATCATGTTTGTGTCTTTAAAGCCTTAACATCTACTGAAGCATGAAGCACGACAATGAGAGAGACCTAAATACAATATATATCAAGCAGATACGGTATCATTTAATATTGTATTGTAATAACATACCCAATAACACGCAACTTAGCACGCGCGTTTATTAACAAAAACAGTGATTTTCATTACAGATTTCATTACCATTACAATTATTATTGCTTCATTTAATTTCAGAGCAAATGCATACACATGAAATGATCGAGTATCATCGACAGAAACACTATATTACAGATTAAACTAGCTCTATATCTACGATTGCATGTCATTATTTGATGAGGTGCAGTATCCCTCAAAAAATGTCAATAACAAAGTACGTTTTTTAAATCACACACAATGATTCTAGGTATATATATCCATTGCGTGCATGTATACCTAATTATTTGTAGATTACGCATCGGTGTATTTTCACAGTGTTTCAGCGTCTCGCTGCTTGAACCACTACTCATCCGTGCACAGCGTGTAATGGCCGAGACGCTTCAAGGCACTCTTGAGCAGGTTTCAGACAGAGAAAGCAAAAACGCTTTGCCACAATTACGGCACGTCATGATCTTGCATCCCACCTTCCGAGTGCTCGATCGCCACGCCGCAGGCGGGCAGGACCGCAGCGCTGGACACGGGCGTTCTCGATATGTCTTAAAGTGACCATGGGACAGTCTTGGAGCGTCTCGGTCGCCGATGCTGCAGCCCACATTTGCACAGTGATCGGAGCGAGGCCCGGGCCCTTTCCACGCTCTCAGACACCGCCAGCAGAATTTATACGCTTTCCCGGCCCTTTTGGTGCAAACGCAGCACTCCACGCAGAGATTGGAGACGTACAGCCTCTCTATAAAAGTCCCACAGCGAGGACACTGCAGACAGATCAAATACAGCCATGAGCAAAAACGTGCATTTCGGATAACGATACAGGCGTTTAGGGAATGCACGTACATCCTGATGCCCGACTTCTTGGCGGCGTTGGTTCCGAAGATCCTCGAAACCTATTAAGCTCGTTATTCGTAAGTTTGGCTGATTTTCGGACTTCGTCGTAAGGCCATTCGCTCTCACACAGTGGGCACTTAAAAACAGCGTCTCCCTAAAATCACCAAACAAAGCTACAGACACGGTGCATGTGCAAAAAATACCGATAAAAAAGCGCACTCCACGTTTAGCAGCTGAGCTCGGCAGCAGTCGGTCAGAGACATCGGGTCTGCGGCGACGTGACCGCCAAGACATCTCCACTCTCAGCACGCCAGGTCATCGTCGAACACATCTGAAGAAAAGCACACACACTTATCTGTCACACGACAGGCGTTCTTACTCTGTGAGGATCACGGTTTGACTCTACTTTCACATTCCCACTTTTAATTGTGAACCATTGGTTAGAAAAGTGTTTTGCGTGGATTTCTTGGCCTGTGTCAGATCAGCTTCATGCAGTCTCGCCCTGAATAAATCCCTAAGTAGTGTTTGCATGTACACTTACTATTGTGTTACTACTTATGTTATCAGAGTAAATCAATCAAACTCACCCAGATCGCTCGCTTTTTGCACCACTTTGATGTTTTTGTCGGACCAAGTAAGCTTTTTGATGTTTTCAGCCATTTTCAGCAGCAGTTCTTCGATGCGTCTCCAGTAATATCGTTTGTTTCGCTCTTTAAAAGTGAAAGTAAGCACCTGTCTGTTAAACTCCTGCCCCTACAGACTTCGTTCACCTTTATACTTTGAATAAACACTTACTAATACCGAATAGCCTTATTGAAATTTATTGATGCCCGACGTTTCAGCAGCAATCAATTCATGCCATGCAATACATTTCTGATTTATTATTCCTCCTTGCTTTCTCTTTCTGTCGGGGAGGAGCTATAGAATAAAACAGAAATCGATGCAGTGTGTTATTTTAAGAATGAAAACGCAACTGTTTGATCATCTTCTCTCCGATCTGTTTCTGTGAGGTAAGTCTTCAAATATCAGTTAATAAATCGTTTTTCCTAATGATTCAATTGAATCATAGCTATATTTGTTTTATCTTTGCGTTATGACTTATTACCAACATACAGCGCTGTTTTACTTAAATATAAAGCATTGCAATGTTGCATTCATTGCAAGTAGTAATACAGACCTGCTTGGTTCTATTGCCGAGCCGTTTTAGCATAGAAATCTTTATCTTTAAAAATAATAATGCACAGTTGAGCCCAACCTTTAATATTTTATTAACCTGCCTTGGAAACTGTTGTCATCCACCATTTTGTGTGAGAGTATAATAAACTCGTCCGTTTTATAAAGTGTTTTTAAAAGCGTGGAGGTGAAAATGGAGCTGGAGCTTGAAGGTGGTAGGTTATACAGAGAGGACTCGAGGCGTGATAAATGAGAGCTAACCTTCATTTACAAACAAACACGTGCATGGACATGATATCAGCCGCTGCGACATTTGATATCATGTGAAAAGATTACGTTGATGCACTGAACAGAATATCTTCATCTTGGATCTCTTGCTATAACTCAATACTTCCATCTCGTGGGTTTTCTGTGGAAGTGCACTCCAACACTAAATACAGAGAAACGTAATCAGTACCAATTCTGACCTTTTGTCCTCAGAACAGCGAGATAGCTAAACACAGCTAAACACAAAGTTTATAAAAAGACAGCGTCCTTCGAAGGACGAGGTGACCCTGACCTCTAAGGCCTCGAGTCTGGCCTTCACAGGATCTCCTGAATCTTCCCAAACGAATCTTCCCCTACTTTTCATACTCAATTTACACTTTAAAGGTGAGCACTGGGTTTCAACTTGATATTGAAATGGCATGAAAAAGTACAAAATGCAAAGCTGATAAAGGTTGACTTATTTTAGCAAAAATGTATTTATTTTTATTCGATATTATGTAGTTTAATGTGAAAAAGTCTGCAAGAACAGTCCTCCGTAGTCTAGACGGGTCTGAGACCTTCAGGCGCAGCAGTAATCAGCGACTATTAGTTAATATTCAAGCAATAAACTTTGTTTGTTTCATTTGCAAAATAACAAAGAGGTGTAGTGTAATGAAATACATTGAAACGCTACAGAAAATGGTCTTTTGCAATATGATGCACTGTTTCAGGCCTACATTAAACATTAAACAGTAGCATACATGAAGTATTTTAAATGTAAAGACCATGCTGTATGTTTTTGTATTTATTAATGCAGAATATCTGTCTCTTCATAATGCAAGCATTAAAGATAAAACTTTTAAATAAAGTTTTAATTGCATAAAGACTTTGCCCAATGCGCATTACTTTTTTCAGAAGGTGTTCACAATTTCAGTTTATTTACAAATTTGCTAAAAGAAACAATTTCCAGGTTGTTTTTTTTTATTTACAATCATAAAATAAAATAAATAAAACCATGCACAGATATTACTTTGCTTCGTTTACAAATAACTTAAATTATGAACAAAATTAATGAACAGAACAACTTCATTCATTACATGAATTCATTCCCAGCGACCCCATTTTCTCCAGATCGGTCCTAAATAATTATTACAACGGGGCGCAATATAACACAGCAAATAAATACTCCACAAATCATATTTCTGAATCGTCAAGTTTGCCTTGTGGACATATCTAGCACTACAATACACATAAATAATACAAAATACAGGTAATAAAAGATGTAATTGCTAAGTAACCTTTTCTACTTCTTGTCTTTTCTGCTGAAAAAGTCAGCTTAAACCAGTCTGACCAGCTAAGACCCGACTGCAAATGTGGACAAAACCCCTCTAAAACCAGCTTTAAACCTAAGACCGGGCTGGGAGACCAGCTAAAACCAGCCAACCAGCCTAGGCTGGTTTTAGTTGCTTTTTGTAGCAGGTTTATTGTTGCAAATCACCAGTAAATGAATTATCATATTCATCCCTCGATTTAATTAATACAAGTACCATGCATCACCTCAGAAATGAATCTAGTTGAAGTTCACATTTTCATTAGTTCACTTAATTTTTCAGCACAGAAGTGTTTTTGTGCTCTATTTATATCTGAAAATATATGTTTGCAGAGGACATCTGATTTCAAGGAGAACCTGAAAATGACTAATACTGCAGAACTGGTTGTTATCGTTGTGCTTGGAATATTACTTTTAATAGGTAAGTTATTATTAGATGTTTTAAATCAAATAGTTCCAAACCCATATTACTAATATTACTATTTTTATTATTCAATATATTAATAGTATAGTAACAGTATTTCAAATCGGTATTGCTTGCGTATTGTGTTTAGCATATATTATTCAGCAATGTTTCCATTCTTGTTTGTTGCTAAACCTTTGTTGTTTTTCTCCCACAGTATCTGGTCTGTTTTGCTGCAGAGAGAGAAAACATAAGAAAAAGAAATCAAAAGATGTTCCCCTTGATTCAGTTGTTGTCGATGAGAACCAAGAAGAACGTCTGCTGACAAAAAAAGCAGATGGTAAAAAGCAAACCTATGCCTTCACTTTTTTTATTCTCATATTTTTCTATTCTTTATCCCTTCCTGTACCACCCTTTATTATTTTGAAAGATGAAACCTTGTATAAGGGCTCTTCTCAAATTTATTGCATTCTTCAACTGTGAGTTGCTTTTGGTAAGTGTCTGCTAAATTAACGAACGTAAATGTTCATGTTTAATTTTTTTATTCTATGTTTCAATAACATGAACAATGTTGAAATTAAACCGTAATTTTAAGCACTCACAACTTCTAATCTATTACTTCCTTTTACATTTTTTGCACCACTCTCACATTTCAGCATCTAGATGCAAAGCCACCTGTATCTTCCCAACATAGACCAAAGACAAACACACTGGTTCAGATTTTAGGAGCAGTGTATCTACATGCTCAGAAATATTTTCTTCAAACTGTTACTTTATTTTATTAGAATTCTCACTGTTTCACAAAAGATGGATTCTTTTAGATGAATGGAAATAAAACTGTAAATGTTTTACATTTGTACAGAAGTACAGGAAGAACTGAGAAGAGAAAAAGAGGAAAAACGGGAACTAAAGGAAAAACTGGAAAGAGGAGAAAAGGAAAAACGGGAACTAAAGGAAAAACTGGGAAGAGAAGAAGAGGAAAAACAGGAACTAAAAGAAAAACTGGGAAGAGGAGAAGATGAAAAACGGGAACTAAAGGAAAAACTAGGAAGAGAAGAAGAGGAAAAACAGGAACTAAAGGAAAAACTAGGAAGAGAAGAAGAGGAAAAACAGGAACTAAAGGAAAAACTGAGAAGAGAAGAAGATGAAAAGCAGGAACTAAAAGAAAAACTGGGAAGAGAAGAAGAGGAAAAACGGGAACTAAAGGAAAAACTGAGAAGAGAAGAAGATGAAAAACGGGAACTAAAGGAAAAACTGGGAAGAGAAGAAGATGAAAAACGGGAACTAAAAGAAAAACTGGGAAGAGAAGAAGAGGAAAAACGGGAACTAAAGGAAAAACTGGAAAGAGGAGAAAAGGAAAAAGCAGGAACTAAAGGAAAAACTGGGAAGAGAAGAAGAGGAAAAAACAGGAACTAAAAGAAAAACTGGGAAGAGGAGAAGATGAAAAAGCGGGAACTAAAGGAAAAACTAGGAAGAGGAGAAAAGGAAAAACGGGAACTAAAGGAAAAACTGAGAAGAGAAGAAGATGAAAAACGGGAACTAAAGGAAAAACTGAGAAGAGAAGAAGAGGAAAAACGGGAACTAAAAGAAAAACTGGGAAGAGAAGAAGAGGAAAACGGAACTAAAGGGAAAACTGAGAAGAGAAGAAGATGAAAAACGGGAACTAAAGGAAACATTGGGAAGAGAAGAAGATGAAAAAACGAACTAAAGGAAAAACTGGGAAGAGAAGAAGATGAAAAACTAAAGGAAAAACTGGGAAGAGAAGAAGAGGAAAAACAGGAACTAAAGGAAAAACTGGGAAGAGAAAAGAAAACTGGGAAGAGGAAAGATGAAAAAACAGAACTAAAGGAAAAACTAGGAAGAGAAGAAGAGGAAAAACGGGAACTAAAGGAAAAACTGAGAAGAGAAGAAGATGAAAAAGCAGGAACTAAAGGAAAAACTGGGAAGAGAAGAAGATGAAAAGCAGAACTAAAGGAAAAACTGGGAAGAGGAGAAGAGGAAAAACGGGAACTAAAAGAAAAACTGGGAAGAGGAGAAGATGAAAAACGGGAACTAAAGGAAAAACTAGGAAGAGAAGAAGATGAAAAACGGGAATCTAAAGAAAAACTGGGAAAGGAGAAAAGGAAAAACTAAAGGAAAAGGGAGAGGAGAGGAAAAACGGGAACTAAAGGAAAAACTGGGAAGAGGAGAAGATGAAAAACAGGAACTAAAGGAAAAACTGGGAGGAGGAGAAAGATGAAAACGGAACTAAAGGAAACATTGGGAAGAGAAGAAGATGAAAAACGGGAACTAAAGGAAAAACTGGGAAGAGGAGAAGAGGAAAAACGGGAACTAAAGGAAAAACTGGGAAGAGGAGAAGAGGAAAACGGGAACTAAAGGAAAAACTGGGAGGAGGAGAAGAGAGGAAAACAGGAACTAAAGGAAAAACTGGGAGGAGGAGAAGAGGAAAAACGGGAACTAAAGGAAAAACTAGGAAGAGAAGAAGATGAAAAACGGGAACTAAAGGAAAAAACTGGGAGGAGGAGAAGAGGAAAAACAGGAACTAAAGGAAAAACTGGGAAGAGGAGAAGAGGAAAAACGGGAACTAAAGGAAAAACTGGGAGGAGGAGAAGAGGAAAAACGGGAACTAAGGGAAAAACTGGGAAGAGGAGAAAAGGAAAAACGGGAACTAAAGGAAAAACTGGGAAGAGAAGAAGAGGAAAAACGGGAACTAAAGGAAAAACTGAGAAGAGAAGAAGAGGAAAAACGGGAACTAAAGGAAAAACTGAGAAGAGAAGAAGATGAAAAACGGGAACTAAAGGAAAAACTGGGAAGAACAGAGGAACAAAAACCAAAAGGTAAATGTAATAAACTTCAGTCCAACTAATTGCACATATACTCTTTTAATACTCTCCAGATACTCTTTCCTTTTAGTGCTTTACTTGCTCATTGTTGAGTGGTGCACCTTGAATATTCTAAAAAACGTTTTACTTTTGAATGTTACAGACATTTTTATATTTGCAAACTAAAATCAAGTTGGTCATCCAAAACATTAAGGCCTGGTTTCACAAAACCGTACTGTTGTGCTTCTTGAAACAAAAAAGCACTGCCATATTTTAAGATCAGGTAGTGCATGTTTCTTTCAGTTGAAAAGCACAGTTTTTTGTAAAATGAAGTAATAAAATAAAAATAAAGTGTATATTCTTTCTGGACTAAGTTACTAGCTGGACATTGAAATTGGCACACGTCCTGATTTTGCCAAGTTCGATGTGTCAACATATTTTATTTACCCTGGAACAAACTTTTATTACCATATCTTTGCACCTTACATTACCCATGAGTAATGCCTAAAACCAGATTTAATGATAGATGAATGACACTGCTGTACAATCACCAAACAAAGTGTGCCAAAAATATATCCCCCACACCATTACACCACCAGCCTGAACCGTTGATACGAGGCAGGATGGGTCCATGCTTTCATGTTGTTGGCGCCAAATTCTGACCCTATCATTCGAATGTCTCAGCAGAAATCGAGACTCATCCAACCAGGCAACGTTTTTCTATTGTCCAATTTTAGTTTCCTGTTCTTAGCTGACAGGAGCTTCACCCGGTGTGGTCTTCTGCTGCTGTAGCCCATCCACCTCAAGGTTCGACATGTTGTGTGTTCAGAGATGCTCTTCTACATACCTCGGTTGTAACGAGTGGTTATTTGAGTTACTGTTGCCTTTCTATCAGCCAGTCTGGCCATTCTCCTCTGACAAGGCATTGTAATCCCAGCTTGTAAATAAAAACTTCTGATACACTTATGATAACATATATTCTATAAGTCCAGTCTACTTCACGCTTCCATTAAAAGAATGTTAATATTAAATCACTTTGTTGAACTGATTTTGAAGGACACAATGGATTAAGAAATCAGGGGGCCACATGCTATCTGAACTCAGTGATGCAGACACTTTTCATGACAGAAATATTTAGGAAAACTGTGGAAAGGTGAGATTTTTTTCATTGGATCGGTTATCATTAACACTGCTTAATAAAATATTCAGTTATTAGTGCACTGTTTTACAGGTTGTTCAAACCAATCGATGTTCACATTGCACAATTATTTATGGATTTAAAGTCTCTGAAGACAGGCTCTGCCTCCACTGAGAGAATCACATCTGAACTAAACATTAATGGTAGGGTTTGTATTTGTCTTTCACACACATACTAGGGAATAAAAATGTGATCAAACTTAATGGTGAATTTAATGTTGACATGGAAAAACAATCTATTATTGTCTAAAAGCGTGGATATTATTTCGTCAGTTTATGAGCAGGACGATGCAGCAGAATATTTCCAGAAGATCATGAACATGGTGAATCCAGAGATGTCTAAGGTGTTCAGACCCTACATATATTATTACATGTATTACATATAGTGATTAATAAAATGGTGAGGGACATATTTTGGTTAAAAATCCATTTAAAAACCCAATGAAAAAAACAAAACAAAAATATGAAGAATAATGTCAGTTTACACAAACATATCGTCAGGTTTTCCAGGGAGAGCTGATGCACAAAACCACGTGTAAAAACCCAGGAAAGGAGCACCCGCTCGGAACACGTCCTGAATCCTTTTACATTATTCCCATCTGTATGGAAATGTACGGCATGGATTCTCCCATAAACATGGTAAATGTTTTCATAGAAAAGAAAGACACTCCAAATGAACTTCTGCTAAACATCACAACATGAAAGTCACAGTGTGAAAATATCATATATATATTCATACATTGCACGTCCAAATAAAAGTTTAGACAAATCCATTAATAGTTTAAATAAAGAAATACATCTAGTGTTGTTTATTGTATTTCAGCAAGACTGTTTTGATTCATATTTCGAGCCAATCACGTGTGAAGATGATCGAGTGAAATGTCCAACTTGCAAAGAGCTGGTGATCACAGAGATTGTGAGTTATAGAAATATTTTTCATTTGGATGACAACTTGTCTTATTTCATACATTGATTGAATTGTTATAAACAATAGACTTTATATAGTACGTTCTGCTATGCCTGACTATGGCAGATTACTTAAAAGTACAATTGCAATAAGCAGTTTTGTTTTGTTTTTCTGTCAGACATGTAATATACATAAACCTCCTCCAGTTCTGGTTGTGCAGCTGGAGAGTTTTCAACTAAGGATCAACAATTACAAGAAGAACACGTATAAAGTTGAAATTCAGCTGCAGTTATCAGTTCAAGTATGTCGAATTATTGTCAAGCCATAAAAAATGTCTTAAGTGTGTCAGCTGTTCAGTTTAAAGGAACACACCACTCCCCCAGAGTTATAAATTGAGTTTTACCATTTTTTTAATCCATTCAGCCGATCTCTAGATCTGGGGATAGCACTTTTAGCATAGCTTAGCATAGATCATTGAATCTGATTAGACCATTAGCGTTTCACTCAAAAATGACTAAAGACTTTCAATGTTTTCCCTATAACAACCTTGATTCTTCTACAGTTATACATTGTATAGTAAGACCGACGAAAAATGAAAAGTTGTAATTTTTTAGGCCGATATGTTTTGGAACTATAGCCTAATCTCATTCTGGCATAATAATCAAGAAACTTTGCTGCTGTACCATGAGTTTTCTGTAGCTCACGGAGTACAGAGATGAAGCTGAGAGACGAGGAGATCTTGTTTGAATCCACGTGTATCTACGTTTGACAAAATACTTTAAATCTGTGTAAAAGGAAGCTAAAATGACACGGTTGCATCTTTATATTAGTTTAGCATTTGTTAGCACTAACCCTTTTAGGGTTGGATTTGGTGTAGAATGCGTTTCCAACATGATAGAGCATTAACTTTTAGCAACAGTTCACGGATATTTCAATTCTGAACCACATAATGTATGTGTCACCAAGCCAGCAGAGGAGCCCTGACCTCTGGGTGATCTGCATCCACTCCCTCTGCGTTAACTTCCTGTTCCTGGACTATAAATACTGCAGCAAGCCACTCAACTGCAGGTTGCATTGTTTCAGCCTGTTGTATTGTAGTTATATCGTTAAGTGGATTATTGTTTCTGGTTTTGACCTGTCTGTATTCTGATTCTCTGATCGTTTGCACGCCTGACCTGACCTCCGCCTGTCTCTGGATTTTGTTATTGCCTCGCCTCCTATATATCTGTTAGCCCTGTTCGCCGCCCTGCCTGTTGGCGACCATGCCTTCGTTTAATAAAAGCCTGCACATGGATCCGCACGCCTCAGACCGTTCATTCGTGACGAATGCAACCTCACACCAGGATCAGCGACTTTTCACCGAACCATGGCCAGGTATGCACCTTGCAATGTCTTTGCTAACCCTCAAGCAGGGCACCCGATCACTTGAGGATTATACTCAGGAATTTCTGGACCTGGCTTACTTCTCTGATTTACGGACTGTTTGCTAATTGAATTTTTTCACGAGGAGGGATAAATCAGCCACTCAAAACACAACTTGTTCGAGAGGGTCCACGTGAATCACTTGCACACTTTATTGAGTTTGGTTTAGTGACTGTGGGAGTCAGCTCTCACGTTGGGTATTATGGAGGAAGAAGACACTGCATTTATTCCCAAGATGGCTGCCTTCCCGAGCCGCTGCCCAAGATGGCGCCTTCCCGAGCCGCTGCCCAAGATGGCCGCCTTCCCGAGCCGCTGCCCAAGATGGCCGCCTTCCCGAAACGCTGCCCAAGATGGCGCCTTCCCGAGCGCTGCCCAAGATGGCCGCCTTCCCGAGCCGCTGCCCAAGATGGCCGCCTTCCCGAGCCGCTGCCCAAGATGGCCGCCTTCCCGAGCCGCTGCCCAAGATGGCTGCCTTCCCGAGCCAGCTGCCCAAGATGGCGCCTTCCCGGGCCGCTGCCCAAGATGGCCGCCTTCCCGAGCCGCTGCTCAAGATGGCCGCCTTCCCGAGCAGCTTCCCAAGATGGTGCCGCCTGCCCAGAGCGCTTCCCAAGATGGTCGCCCGCCTGCCCAGAGCCGCTTCCCAAGATGGTCGCGCCTGCCCAGAGCCGCTTCCCAGATGGCGCGCCTGCCCAGAGCCGCTTCCCAAGATGGTCGCCGCCTGCCCAGAGCACGCTTCCCAAGATGGTGCCGCCTGCCCAGAGCCGCTTCCCAAGATGGTCGCCGCCTGCCCAGAGCCGCTTCCCAAGATGGTCGCGCCTGCCCAGAGCCAGCTTCCCAAGATGGTGCGCCGCCTGCCCAGAGCCGCTTCCCAAGATGGTCGCCGCCTGCCCAGAGCAGCTTCCCAAGATGGTGCGCCGCCTGCCCAGAGCCGCTTCCCAAGATGGTGCGCCGCCTGCCCAGAGCAGCTTCCCAAGATGGTCGCCGCCTGCCCAGGCCGCTTCCCAAGATGGTCGCCCGCCTGCCCAGAGCCGCTTCCCAAGATGGTAGCACCGCCTGCCCAGAGCCGCTTCCCAAGATGGTCGCGCCTGCCCAGAGCCGCTTCCCAAGATGGTCGCCGCCTGCCCAGAGCCGCTTCCCAAGATGGCGCCGCCTGCCCAGAAGCCGCTTCCCAAGATGGCGCCGCCTGCCCAGAGCCGCTTCCCAAGATGGCGCCGCCTGCCCAGAGCCGCTTCCCAAGATGGCGCCGCCTGCCCAGCGCCGCTTCCCAAGATGGCGCCCGCCTGCCCCAGCAAAGCCTCAGTGCCCGCGCCTCGTGCAAAGCCTCCAGTGCCCGGCGCCTCGTGCAAAGCCTCCAGTGCCGCGCCTCGTGCAAAGCCTCCAGTGCCCGCGCCTGCGTGCAAAGCCTCCAGTGCCCGCGCCACGTGTAAAAGCCTCCAGTGCCCGCGCCACGTGCAAAGCCTCCAGTGCCGGCGCCGCGTGCAAAGCCTCCAGTGCCGGCGCCCGCGTGCAAAGCCTCCAGTGCCCGGCGCCTCGTGCAAGCCTCCAGTGCCCGCGCCTCGTACAAAGCCTCCAGTACCCGGCGCCTCGTGCAAAGCCTCCAGTGCCCGCGCCTCGTGCAAAGCCTCCAGTGCCCGCGCCTGGTAAAGCCTCCAGTGCCCGGCGCCACGTGCAAAGCCTCCAGTGCCCGCGCCTCGTGCAAAGCCTCCAGTGCCCGCGCCTGCGTGCAAAGCCTCCAGTGCCCGGCGCCTGCGTGCAAAGCCTCAAGTTATCCCCACCCTCCCACCCTTGCTACACGTCAACAATGGATCCCAGCAGCCCCTGCACTCATCCTCCACCCTCCACCTGGAGCTCGCCACGGGTCTGCCAGTCTCCATCGCCACCGTGGGTGAAGGATCCCTCGCTTCACCGTCCCGCCTCCGAGTCCCAGACTCCACCTCGGCTTGTAGACCCGCCCCGGCTTCCTTAGGCTCCTAGCTCCCTCCTCTCTACCGTGCTCTGTCATTCCACCAGCTTCACCAGGCTCCATCGTCTCTCCGGCTACGCCTTGGTTGGTCGTCGACCATCCATCGCCTCAGGATTCCACTCCTCCAGCTTCGCCTCGTCCCTCCATTCCTCCGGCTCTGTCAGGCTCCTCCCTTCCCCCGGCTCCACCTCAGTCCTCTGTCGCTCTGGCTCCGCCGCGTCCTTCTCATTCCCGTCTCGCATCAGTCGCCGAAGCCTGCGGTATTGCCTAGGACCTCCAGCGCCGCTGTGTCACCCTGGCTCTTCGGCTCTCCGCCTCAGTCTCCCCGACCACCTGCTCCGCCGCCGTCGGTCGGCTCCATGGGGTTGATGACCGTTACCTCTCCATGGCTCCACCACTGACCATCATGGCTGGGTTCTGGATCGCCTCCCGCTCCGGACTCCTCCCGTCTTCACCCTGGCTCCTCCCACCGTCTCTTCCTCCCTGGTCTCAGTTTGCTGACTCCCTCCCGGAACCCCCTCCCAAGCTCACAGTTATGTTTTGTTTTGTGGAGCGCCAGGAGTCGCTCCTAGGAGGGGGGCTATGTCACCAAGCCAGCAGAGGGAGCCCTGACCTCTGGGTGATCTGCATCCACTCCCTCTGCGTTAACTTCCTGTTCCTGGACTATAAATACTGCAGCAAGCCACTCAACTGCAGGTTGCATTGTTTCGCCTGTTGTATTGTAGTTATATCGTTCGTGGATTATTGTTTCTGGTTTTGACCCTGTCTGTATTCTGATTCTCTGATCGCTTGCGCCCTGACCTGACCTCCGCCTGTCTCTGGATTTTGTTATTGCTTCGCCTCCCTATATATCTGTTAGCCCTGTTCGACGCCTGCCTGTTATGACCATGCCTTCGCTTAATAAAAGCCTGCACATGGATCCGCACGCCTCAGACCGTTCATTCGTGACAGTATGCCTATATCAACGTAAAATAAAAATGTGCCAGGGTTCATGTATTGAAGCTGTGTTTCAGGGCCACTTAGTGGACGTTTTCTCTTTGAAACTGTGGCAAACCTGCAGCAAGGCACATGAAAACAGTATTGCACAAAACGCTCACAGAGGTACATATTTTTATGAGACTAGGTTGCACAACTCTGGTCATTTTTGAGCGTGATGCTAACGGTCTACAAACAATTTAAGCAAAATGTAATTCTGTTCATTTTTCAAGAGTCAGGTCAAATCACTGTTGTTTATAAAGAACTTTTTATAACAATGCTTCAACAGATTTGAATTATAGGAGCTTAATGAGAGTGATTCTGTGCTTTCACAGGGCGACGTGTGGAGTTCAACACGAGTATGATTTGTTTGCTGTGGTGAAACACTCGATCCTTTCAGTGGGGACATTACTATTCAGTCATCAAGTCATTTGAGGATCGTCAGTGGTACGAGTGTAACGACAGCTCTGTGCGCAAGGTGAACGTTTTTGTTTTCTTGTGGATATTTTGCCTTATTAAGGCGATGATCGAAGATGTAGCCAGGTTTCCATCCAAAGTTGAGTATTTAACTTATATGGAAAATTGGAATGTCGCATAAAACATTTGCAAATAAGAACCAGACACTTAAGAGGTCTTGTGTGGACAATTTTTAGTCCCCATGAGAAAAAAAAGCCTATAAATTACACAGAATAGAGTGTGTTCAAAGTGTAGGGCAATAGAAAGTACAGTATAAAATCCATTACATCTATGGAGAGTCCTCATAAAACACAAATGTGTGTGTGTGTGTGTGTGTGTAGCTAGAACATTAATAAGACGATAAATGCTTCTTAAAAATACTGTTAATTGGGACTTTTAATAAATACAACCAATAAACTTGTATTTTTCTGTTGGAGTTGGATCCAGTCGATGTGATTTGTATAATTTATCCAGTCAACCTGTTTGAATCTGTAAATTAAATACCATAAAAACAATAATTGACATAAATTCTGTCAGTTATTTAAATCAAAACCAACAAAGGAAATAAAGTCCCTAAAACATGGAGTAAAAAAAGTGACTAAAAGCTTTAGCAAAATGTCAGAATCCAGATCTTTATGTGCAGATATTCGCCTTTATACATAAATGTGTTCTCACTCAGAGCACTATGGCTGAAATATTAATATTCATATCCTGTGGTGAGTTGTAATGTGAGTTTTATGTTTTTTTCTTTGCTTTGTCCAGATACCTGATTTAAAAAACCCCTTCTACTGTGAGAAGGCCTTTCTTCTTCTGTACACAAAAAAATAATCAGGTACTGTATGTATTCAGTGATTTTAATTCGAAAACCAGAAACACATGAACAATGTCACTAAAAGACAGGATCAATATACAATTTCCGGGGAACAAATTTTTTCATGTGTTAACCCTGAGATGTTTTTTTTTTTAATTCAGGATAACAATGACCCTGGTCTGGTTTACCGTTGATTAAAAAACTTAACTTAAAACAAACAGTTTTAGCTAAAAAAAAAATCACACAAAAAATGAGACACCATTTGGATAATCTAAACCTCAAACAGATACTTCTGGATCTAACTCTGATCTTCAACCGGAGGAAACTCTCTCTGATCCAGAGAATCAATCGGAAGACAGGAGAGAGTCTGATGCAACCGCCAACGCCCAACAAAAACCATCAGATGAATCTAAATCAGTCCCAGAACATCAAGAGATGAGGCTAAAACACGTACCACGTACCTGCAGAAAATGTCCCTCATGGTCCTGAT
Source organism: Puntigrus tetrazona (assembly GCF_018831695.1). Lineage (NCBI taxonomy): Eukaryota > Metazoa > Chordata > Actinopteri > Cypriniformes > Cyprinidae > Puntigrus > Puntigrus tetrazona. The sequence goes on along the minus strand of NW_025047959.1, from coordinate 23,393 downwards.
GCAACAGCAAACACAGAAAAGAACTAAATATTCAACAAAATACAATCTTTGGGTCTTTAAAACATGTCTGCGATCATCAGACCCACTGGCGATATCTAAGACGAGTTTTAGTCAGCATTCGACTCAAGGAATCATAAGAAAAAAGATTTTGGTTTCTAGCCTTTACTGTTCAAAAGTCATAGAAATGCAGCTTTCAGTCTGTGATTATAAAGTTTGAGTTAGAGAGAGTTAGCTGTGGATAGATTTACTATATATTTATATATATATATTTAGAGTAATGGAAATCAATTACAATTCTTGACTTCACCAAAATTGTGAAATCTTTATCAGAATTCTTTTCAGTGTCACTTTTCTCATATATATTGTCATTTTTCCTTGACCCAATAAAAATAACATTTGTGAGGACATTTTTTCTTGAATACTTTAAGCCGCAAATAAACTTTCCTACCGAGAACACTCATCATTCTTTGGGTCACTCGAGTCCACTTTTCTGAAAATTCTTTCATAATGTTAAATTCATTTTTGCTAATGTTTTCTTTCCATGTAGTCAGCAGCTGTGTGATTCTTTGTTCATTTCATTTTCAACTAACTGCTTTTCGTTTTTGTGAGAATAGTAAACTGAGACTTGATTTTCAAATAAATAAAAAACACTTTAAAACACCCAAAAGACACTGTTTCATGGCTATTTCTTCTAACAAACACCCTAATATTAGCGTGAATGCCTTTTTTTTTTTTTTTTTTATATGTCACAAGTACATTTTGTTTTATAAGGAGTGTTCCCGATCTAATTAATGCAGCCTAAAAATCCTTTAAACGGATTTGAATAATAAAAGTGTGTTGGGGTGTTATGTGTAGGCTAAGTTAAAAAGATGTGTCTTTAATCTAGATTTAAACTGAACGAGTGTGTCTGCCTCCTGAACAGTGTTAGGGAGATTGCTCCAAAGTTTAGGTGCTAGATAGGAAAAGCAGTCGATTTTGATATTCTAGGTATTATCAAATATCGTTTTGTGTTTTCCCGTAAAATCACACAGGTTAGTTTCTCATTCCTGTAAACTATATTCATATTTTAACCAGTTTTATGAGGGTCTGTTAGAAGTTATATCATTAGCGCTCTGGAATGAGTGCTTTCATGACATCTGCAAATAAGAAAAAAAACCTTGCAAATAAACAAAATGTTTGAAGTACAAAGCATATTATTCTTGTGTTTTCGTTAGATGCAACATAATGCAAACAAAAATGCATGCAAAGGGGAACACGGTATGCATTAATTGCAACAGCCTGCCTGTCATAGTCCACATTTTACAACGCATTTATTCTCATTATTATCACTGTGTTATTTAGAATAATCGAAACAACCGTTGTCTATTCTAAGAACCAAAACCTTTCCTTTTTAACACAAATCAAAAACATTACTATCAAAACTGCATTGCTTTGCTTACACTTATTAAAGCATGAAGACAATCAGTAAAAAAAAACTCCTGTTATATGAAACCTATAACCTGAGGTGTATTCATGTTCAAAATAAAGATCAGCACATTTTTGTTCATGCACTATGAAAACATAAAACACCTAAGCAGCACAGACACTGAAAAGCCTGTGTTCAGTGAAGTGGCCCCTGCTGGACGGGTTTGGTGCCGTAGGGGTTTTTTCCAAGACTGTTGTTGCTGTTGTTTTTTAAGACTCAAGAAGGCACCAAAACACTAGTCTGAACATCATTTTTAATTTCCCAAATTTCAAACACTCACCGTAGATGTAGACCATTCTCATCTATTTTTAGGATTATTTACAAATGAAAACATATTTCTTAGCTGTTGATTGGGTCCAACTTAAAACCATAATATTGCTGTTATAAACGGGACTAAAGTATGTTATTGTGGAATATGTCTGGGTGAGGTCCAGTGCACACACACGAATAGCAACATCAAATGAATAAAAGTAAAAGAATAAAACAATACATAAGCTAGGACATTTTAGTGTACTTCTCTATTTTTCAGTACACAGCGCTCTTTTGATGCAAAAACGGGGTTTTCACGAATCCAGTGAGACTGCCCTCTTTTTTTCATTGACCTCTGACCCCCAACCCCTTGAACTTCCTGTTCCCCGTTCCAAAATCTAACTGCATTATGTAAGTCACCCCAGAAAATAATTTGAATATTGCATTAGTAATATTTGTTCATTATTTGTTTAATTTTAAAATTCATATAATAACGACTATAGTAAAGATTATTACTCTTTTATTAAATACTTTTTAATTAATAATTTGTAAAAGAATTTTGCTTATTTTTACAGTACATTATTGCATGAGTAATATAGATTTTTAAAAATAATTTAAATAATACTAATTATAGTGAGTATAAACATTGCTCTGCCTCTAAAAGAGGCTGCTTTATACACACTGTATTTAATGTGTGTACAATCTTAAGTAGGCTTCTTGTTTTTCTTATCCAAGACAAACTAAGAGTAAAAATGCACTTCAATTACAGCTCCATCGTGAATCATTATAACTGAATAAGACTGATGAATTGATTTTGTTAGATTGATTCCAAAAAAAGTTGAATTACTATGTAAGTAATTGTTAGATCTTTTTTTTTTTGTCTAGGCAGGAGAGTAACAAACATTATTGAAAAGGGAAAGGAAACAAAGCATAAATAAAACAACAGCAAAAATCTTCAATTTCGTGGTTGTTATTCTCTCTCTTGGTATGATGTGCAAAGAAACTAAAAAAGGTGGGTCGACGCTTAGTTCCTCCAATCGTTCTACGCGCCTCATGAATATTAAATCAGTTTCTGGACGCGCTAGGAAACTCGCGACGCAATGTCAGAGCGACCTGATTAATATTCATAAGGCACCTCGCGCTCGGCGCTCTGATTGGTCAGTGCGCGCGTACACAGCGGCAGCGGCGCGGGTGCGCATGCGCGGAGAGGCGCGCAGCCTGTACGCGGTGCGGAGAGAGCGGAGGAGCGGTCTCAGATTGCGGGCGTCTGGGCTTTAAAAGCGGGCGTCACCTCGCGGCTCCGCATCAGCGTCTCCAGGCGAGAGAAGAGCGGCGCGAGCGGCACGAGCTGGTGAGTGACAGTCTCCGGGCGCATGACGTCATGCCCCCTCGCACACATTTATCGATCGCTCCGATTGATGCGACGCGTCTTCGGTGCCGCAACTTCACAGAACTGACGCGCGCGTTAAGTTCATCGCGCTACGAGAGCGTGACTTGACACTTCTCGCCGTCACGTCGGTGTCGCGCAGCAGCGCGCGCGCGTCTGTGCGCGGTAACGCGTGGGGTGATGATGAGGAGGATGAGGATGGGGATGAGGATGAGGAGGATGATGCGCGGAGCATTTGTTGCAGACTGTGTTTAAGTTGAGCCGTGCGTCATCCATCGAGTGCTTTGGGCCGGTCGCGAGCAGGAGGACAAACAACTTCTGTGCATCATGATGTCATGCCTGCATTTTCATCAAACTTCGGGAAATATTGCAGTGTTTCCGCTGTATTCCGTGGAGCTTTTGCTTGTTGCATATAGGGTTATAATCAGAGATTTGTTTGCATTGCTGTCTTTTGCTGTATTATGCGCTAGTAGGCTAGTTATTGCATTTTTTTGTACTAAATCTTATTGCAAATATGATCTGTTATTAGTCAGTACATGCAATTATTGCCATACTGTACTGTAGCAGAGTTATTAGACTAAGTCTTGCATTTTTGCCGGTGTATCCTGTTTCAGACTTTATTGCATATGATTAATCATAGAGTTGAATGAATAATAGTTTATGTTATGCAATACTGTACTGTATTAGAAATCAGATTCTCTTGCGGTTAGGATTATAATCAGACTTAAAATATACCTTAGTGTCTATAATAAAGTCATAGTCCTGCACTTTTGCTGTCATATTCTATCCTAAATTTTTATTGCATATGAGACTATAATCCGATTTAGCATGTGTTATTTTTCAGGTGTTTTTGATGCGTTAATGTAATATTAATTTTCATTTATTTTCATTTTCAAGTCTTATTGCACAATTATAATCACTCAGAATGTGCAATTATTGCAACACTACACTGTAGTTATTTATTTTTGCTTTTATATCTTGTTTCAAGTCTTATTTAATATAGAATTATTATCATAAGTTGCAAACATTTTTGTTTTGTGCAATACTGTATATATATTATTCCCGAGCCTTGCTTACAGGATTATAATCGAATTTAAAAAAATTATTTGATCTTATTTACTGAAGTTATTGAATCTTAATCTTTTTTACTGGTATATTCTAATTCAAATCTTAACTAAATAATTGATTAAAATAAGAATATGCACTAATTTCTATTTAATACTACTTAAGTCTTGCTGTTTAAATTTGATTGCATTATAATTCGTTTTTGCATTTCTGCTGTATTTTATTTCACATTTTATTGCATACAAGAGGAAGAGTCTTTTTCTGTATTATGCAACTACAGTTTAAGTTATTTTATAGTTATAGTCTTGCATTTTTGCTATTCTATTTCAGATTTTCATACTATTTTACAAATTATTATTATTCTATTTTATTATGCGATTCTGCACTTTACTTCACCGAGTTTTACTGTTCTATTTTATTTCACATCAGAATATTTTACAGACTCAGTAAGTGTGTAAAAAGTGTTTAATTCTCATGATTTTCTGCAAATATGTGTTTAATATCTCTTGTCCTCTTAAATAACTTCATATTTAACACAATAACATCGTTCTGAGTACAGTATCAGGGTTGCGATCAGTCAAAACACCGTTTGGCTGATGCACAGAAAAACAGTCACGCATGTGGAGACTGACACACACATAATGTGTGTGTGCGTGTGTGTGCGTGTGTGTGCGTGTGTGTTTGTGTGTGTTGCATGCAGGTTGTTTTGCTGAATAATGCTGTATAATCACACTGATCTTTAGTGGAAATCTGCAGTAAACACATTTTCCAGCCCAGTCCGTCATGCAGCTGTGTGTGTGTGTGTGTGTGTGTGTGTGTGTGTGTGTGTGTGTGTGTGTGTGTGTGTGTGGTTTAACGTGAGACGCTGAGCTGACTGTGCAGTTCATGTAAAGGTGAACAGGTCACAAACACAGTGAAAATAACATACTGCTCATTCTCAGTTGTGTTTATAAATATAAACACCTTTATTTAGTCTTAAACGATAGAGATGATTTATGACTCTCTTTTAATGAGAAGGAGCTTGTTGTGTGCAAGATATGACTACTTTTGGGGTGTGTTTTCTTTCAATAAATAACAAAAAAACCCTTAAAAACTCAATAATTTAAATGCAATATTATATAGGCCTTAAAATATGCTATATTTTTAATACCATAGTGTCTATAATAAAGCTATAGTCCTGCACTTTTGCTGTCATATTCTATCCTAACTTTTTATTGCATATGAGACTATAATCAGATTTAGCATGTGTTATTTTTTCAGATGTTTTTGATGCATTATAATCACTCAGAATTATTGCAACACTATACTACACTGTAGTTATTTATTTTTGCTTTTATATCTTGTTTCAAGTCTTGTTTAATATAGAATTATTATCATAAGTGGCATACATTTTTGTTTTGTGCACATATAACAACAAAAACCCCTTGAAAACTCAATAATTTGAATGCAATGTTATATAGGCCTGAACAAAATAAAAATGAGGATATAAATCAAAATAGAAGTCAATGTGAGCAGCTTTTGTTACCATTAAAAGTGCAGAAGATAAAATCCAATCCAGTAGCTGTTGAGTAACGTGAGGAGCAGAGATCTGACTAATCAGAGTTCAGGGATCTCAAAGACTTGTGTTTACATTAAAGCATTTATACATGAAATTATTAAATGGTTAATAATGATACATAAGGATTAATAATGAATCATAAAATGAGTTCTAGAGAGAAACAGGAAAGAGTAAAAATCGTAATGAATCTCATGGCTGTCCAGGAGACATCAACAAGAGTTTATATGTGATATTTCGGATGTGATTGTTTTCCTTTGGTAAATATATGTGGACATGCTCTCCCAGACAGGAACTAACCATCGTTGTCTTTCTCTTCGCAGCAGATTAATCTTTTGCCATGATGTCGCTGCAGAAGCCTCCCTCAGACGCAGCGCATCGACCATAGAATCCACCAATCACAGCGGCCCTCTGCTGACCCGCCCACCTCGCTCAACTTACGCTCCTCCCACAACCAGCAGCTCAGCTGCGACACCATTAAGGAGGGCGTGGTCGCCGTTTCAAGGAAACGAGTTCAAAGAGCCGACAGAAATATGCGCTGACCAACATCCAAAATGCCATGGGCTTGAGCCAAAACCCGCGCCCTCTGACGCAAAGCCACGCCCCTTTCGAACGAAAACCCGCCCCACAAAATCCGCCTCGTCCTCGTCCCTCTACTGCTCCTCGCTCTCCTTCTCACCTCCAATCCCAAACTGGCCAAAAACGGCACCAACCTGCAGCTGAAAGAGGAGCAGCTGGACCTCAACAAGAACGACAAGAACCTGGTGAGGAGCAGCTGGGACTGGCTCGAGGAAGGACAACCAGAAGAACCCCATCCGGAGGAAGGACCAAGAGCTTTCTAGAGTACCATCGAGAAGAGGAGGCGCCCAACAGCCCCGAAAAAAGACACTCCAGCCCGAGGAGAAGCACCTCCTGCCCAAACCAGAGGCGCAGACCTGGGCCAAAGAGAACCATGTGGAGGTGCACCTCACTCTTCCTCAGAACCACCTGCTCCTGCTGGCCAGTGAGGAAGAGGAGGAGGAGGAGAGTCCCGGAGAGACGCTGGAGGTCCACGAGCACTCGCTCCGGCCCAACAACGAGCGCCTCGGCCTGCGCCTGAAGCTGAGAGGAGACGAGCCGGAGGAGTCGCCCGAACGCCCGGCCAGACCCGAGAAGCAGGAGGAGGAGGAGGAGGAGGACTCCAGCTGGACCACGCTGTCCCAGGAGAGCCCGTCCGTGGAGACGCCTCAGGACACAGGTGCATGCAAATTCTGAAATATTATTCGCATTTAAATCAGCCGTTTGTTTTGGAGCTAAATTGTAAAGTGTCATTTATTTCTGTGATGCAAAGCTGAATTTTTGGTGTCGTTCGCCAGTCTTCAGTGTTTTTAAAACCCTTTCTGCGTTTATTTAATCAAAAATGCTTACACATATTATGATATGAATATGTTATGAATATCATTAAGTATTATAAATAATATACAATATTATTATACTTTCAAATCACCATTTCCGTGAGAATATATGTTCAGATGTAATTTATCCTTGGGATGCGGCTGAATTTTCAGTGTTTTGAAAAGCTCTTCTCAGCGAGGCTGCAGTCATTTAATCACATGTACAGTGAAGTTTGTGCTGATTTACTGCTCAAAGCATATATTATCAATGTTGAAAACAGTTGTGCTGTCCAGAAAAGCAGGTTACGTTTTATTTTTCAGGAATCACAGATGAATAGAAAGTTCAGACGAGCAACATTTATTTGAAAAGAAATGCCTTTGATGAATAAAATATTACGTTCTTTCACAAAAATCCTCAATCTTTCTGACCCTAAACTTTTGAGCAGTAGTGTTTCTGTCTGAAGTCATGCACAGCTTTATATTTGTCCCATGTGTAGCGGGAAACAGTGGTTGCTATGGCGACAGACGGTTTCTGAACTGTGTGTGTGTTGTAGGTGTTTGGGAAGAGCCTCCTCAGGTTCAGGACGTGTCTCAGGAGTATTTCTGGCGTATTTCAGCTGATTCCACTCCTCGAGAGCAGCCTGTGTCTGGCGACGCCCACTCTGACCAGGAGGCGGAGCCGAGCCTGAAGGGGGCGTGTCTTCCCGTGCCCTGCACTAAAGCACAGACTGAGGTAGACACAGATCTTCATCCTCTAATGCTGCTTAATCGCATTGTGCTTCCTGTTAAGACAGGAACTTGTGGCGGGAAATATTGAATTAACAATATTGATTTTATTTAAAGTTGGCACTAAATGGAAATTGGATAATGTAATGTGAGTGAAACAGCTTCTTGAACGCAGTTTTTTATGATATCCACATCCCTATTTAAATGCTATGTATAATGCATTTTATTTGTTCTTGGTTTTCACTGATTTGAATTTTTTTTATTAGTCAGAAACGCTAATCTGAAGATCTAAATTAATCTTAATCTAAATCCAAATGTATATGTGTCTCTGGAGCTCAGAAGCAGTCGTAAGAACACAGCTATATTTGTAGAAATAGACAATAGATGTTTATAATGTAACGCATCAAATAAAACATAATACAGTTAGAAACAATAATACAAGAAAATGAGAGAACCAGAAGATAAATATGAAGCTCTCAATGAGCTTTTGATATTTCTCAAAATTATACTGAATGTGCTAATCTTTGTTATAAATGATTTACAGTAATTTTAGTTTCAGCCCTCCTGTGGAGTCGGTCACTTGTGCTTTTATGGTTCTCACTCCTCGAAATGAAGTGAAATATAAATATAAATATAGCATATTTAGAAGCAGCAAAGCTGACCAAAGTGCACATAATCAAATGCAACGCAAAGAAAATAAAAATAAAAAAAATAAATAAATACCACAAATGCGTGAATGCAAAGATAATGCCCATAAAAAAGAGTCAAGGTCTCAAAGATAACTTGATTGTCACGTTTGAACTGTTTTAAAAAAGTAGCAAAAAAACATTTCATAAACGATGTAGAAAGGATTCAGTGAATGTTTGTAAACGTCCTTAAAGATGCCGCTGAATGAACGTTCTTTTAACGTTACTGAAGAACATGTATTCATCTGAACTGTGTAAAGAGCTATAGAAGTAAATGTGCCTTTACTCATGTCTAATGTGTGTGTGTGTGTGTCTCTCTCTCTCTCTCTCTGTGTGTGTGTGTCTCTCTCTCTCTCTCTCTGTGTGTGTGTGTGTGTCTCTCTCTCTGTGTGTGTGTGTGTGTGTGTGTGTGTGTACTCTCTCTCTCTCTCTGTCTCTCTCTCTCTCTGTCTCTCTCTCTCTCTCTCTGTCTCTCTCTCTCTCTCTCTCTCTCTCTCTGTCTCTCTCTCTCTCTCTCTCTCTCTCTCTCTCTCTGTCTCTCTGTCTGTCTCTCTCTCTCTCTCTGTCTGTCTCTGTCTCTCTCTCTCTCTCTCTCTCTCTCTCTCTCTCTCTCTGTCTCTCTCTCTCTCTCTCTCTCTCTCTCTCTCTCTCTGTCTCTCTCTCTCTCTCTCTCTCTCTCTCTCTCTCTCTCTCTCTGATCTCTCTCTCTCTCTCTCTCTCTCTCTCTCTCTCTCTCTCTCTCTCTGTCTCTCTCTCTCTCTCTCTCTCTCTCTCTCTCTCTCTCTCTCTCTCTCTCTCTCTCTCTGTCTCTCTCTCTCTGTCTCTCTCTCTGTCTCTCTCTCTCTCTCTCTCTCTCTCTCTCTCTCTCTCTCTCTGTCTCTCTCTCTCTCTCTCTCTCTCTCTCTGTCTCTCTCTCTCTCTCTCTCTCTCTCTCTCTCTCTCTCTCTCTCTCTCTCTCTCTCTCTCTCTCTCTCTCTCTCTCTCTCTCTCTGTCTCTCTCTCTCTCTCTCTCTCTCTCTCTCTGTGTGTGTGTGTGTGTGTGTGTGTGTGTGTGTGTAGCGCCCAGCAGTATCGTGTCGGGACAGCTCTGTTGAACCAGGTTCCTTCATCAGCAGCCTCTTTCACCCTCCTCTTCCTCTCTGTGTTACGAGGCGATGGGCCGCGCCGCCGGGTTCCTCAACAACAACTACCTGGTAAACACCGACAATAACACCGAGACCACCGACACCGCTTCGGCCTCATTAGCAGCGCTCACTCTCTCCGTACAGGACCTGACAGAGACCTCACGAGTCCCCGCGGCGCCGGCGCGAGCGAGAGAGAGAGAGAGAGATGAGCCAGGCGAGTCTGGGAGCTCACGGCGGACCGCACAGCTTCATCAACCACAGGTGACCACAAACACACCTGACCTGGCGTCTTCATCAGACATCTTACACTGAGCTTCTCTCCACAGAGCCAAAGTCCCATCAGCCCCTGCAGACACCGTCATCCCCATCGACGACCCCGAGACGTGCAGGTACTGACGAGCAAACAGTACAAGTACAATGACCATTAAACAGTCTACAATCAAATATTATAAAAACAACTCAAATAAACCCATTGTATTAGTAAAAATAATAAATAACACACATACATACATACATATATATTTAAATGTGTGTGTGTATGTATGTATAATAATATGTATAATATGTATGTTTGTATCCAAACACACACACACACACACAATGACATACATACAATTATTAATATTATAATAATTACCAGTATATCCAAACACACACATAACATATAGTACACACACACATACAATTATTAAATGGTTATATATATAGTATATATATATACACATAAATACACACATACATATATATATATATATATATATATATATATATATATATATATATATATATATATTTCCTTTGGTAAATATGTGAACATAGATCTGTTTTCTGTGACAGGAATTAATGAAGCCAATGAACACACACACACACACACACACACACACACACACACACACACACACACACACACACACACTTATTTCCTGGCCAGATATTATGGAAAGACATTGAAGAATAAACCTGTGGCAAAAACCCATGGCTTTGTAGTAAACACTCATTTATAAGCTCTTGATTTAACAACAATGACACTGAAAGGCGCCTCTCAGAACCACAACCACGAGAAGAAAGATCTGGCGCCCTCTGCTGCTCTCTCTGTGTGTGTGTGTGTGTGTGTGTGTGTGTGTGTGTGAGTGATGGAGATGGAGAGACTGCAGCAGAACACAGGGCACGTGTAACAGCAGCAGTTCGACGCAGTGCATTGTGGGAATAGTAGAATGACATCATCTTTAAGTCTAATAACAAACAGCAAATGTCTAATATACAAGAATGTGCTGATTTACAGAATTAATCAACAATTAGATTCAGTCTGTAAATTCGATATTTGATTATAACACCTTTTTATAATTGTAATATTCAATCATTCAGTTAATCATAGTGTCTCTAATTAGGCGAGTATGCGTTCAGCTAATTTTCACCCTGTAACATAAATTCCTCTCATAATTATATGAAAGTAAACAGGCTGTTATTTAACAGAATAGTCATAGCTGATAGAGAGACTTGCAAACAAACCAAAGCCAAACTGGACAAATATGGTCAAATATTTTTAAAATGTAGAGAACCATTGATTATAATGAAATAGAAGAGTGGCCTCTTTTTAAATTATTACAAAGAGAGCTTTCTATGCCATATATTATGCATTCAGAATTTGAATGTAGCCAGCGTTTTGTTGTTCATGCTGCTAAGTGAACTAGATCGAGTAAAGACTATCAAGTGAAAGATTTACTCTCAAAATGACAATAGTGATAACCATATGTAATCTGACAAACATTTATCATAAATAGGTTCTGTGTTAAGGACATAACTCACAAGCTTTCCAACAACACAATCATAATAAAATAATACAGATCTGAGATCTGGTGTGTGTTTCAGGTGTTTGGAGTGTGTCTTCTGAGATCTGGTGTGTGTTAAGTGTTTGGAGTGTGTCTTCTGAGATCTGGTGTGTGTTAAGTGTTTGGAGTGTGTCTTCTGAGATCTGGTGTGTGTTAAGTGTTTGGAGTGTGTTTTCTGAGATCTGGTGTGTGTTTCAGGTGTTTGGAGTGTGTTTCTGAGATCTGGTGTGTTTTAGGTGTTTTAGAGTGTGTTTTTGAGATCTGGTGTGTTTTAGATGTTTGGAGTAAGTTTTCTGAGATCTGTGTGTTTCAGGTGTTTGGGAGTGTGTTTTCTGAGATCTGGTGTGTTTTAGGTGTTTGGAGTGTGTTTCTGAGATCTGGTGTGTTTCAGGTGTTAAAGTGTGTCTTGGAGTGTTTGGAGTGTTTTGAGATCTGGTCTGTTTTAGTGTGTGTGTTTTCTGAGTGTTTGGAGTGTGTTTTCTGAGATCTGGTGTGTTTTAGGTGTTTGGAGTGTGTTTTCTGAGAGATCTGTGTGTGTTTTAGGTGTTTTTAGGAGTGTGTTTGTCTTAGGTGAGATCTGAGGTGTGTGTGTTAAGTGTTTGGAGTGTTTTTCTGAGATCTGTGTGTTTTAGGTGTTTGGAGTGTGTTTTCTGAGATCTGTGTGTTTTAGATGTTTGGAGTGTTTTCTGAGATCTGGTGTGTTTTAGGTGTTTGGAGGTGTTTGGAGTGTGTTTTCTGAGATCTGGTGTGTGTTTCATGTGTTTGGAGTGTGTTTTCTGAGATCTGGTGTGTTTTAGGTGTTTGGAGTGTGTTTTCTGAGATCTGGTGTGTTTCAGGTGTTTGGAGTGTGTTTTCTGAGATCTCTGTGTGTTTTAGTGTTTGTGTGTTTTCTGAGATCTGGTGTTTTCAGGTGTTTGGAGGTGTTTTCTGAGATCTGGTGTGTTTTAGGTGTTTGGAGTGTTTTCTGAGATCTGGTGTGTTTTAGGTGTTTGGAGTGTTTTTCTGAGATCTGGTGTGTTTTAGGTGTTTGGAGTGTTTTTCTGAGATCTGTGTGTTTTAGGTGTTTGGAGTGTGTTTTCTGAGATCTGGTGTGTTTTAGGTGTTTGGAGTGTGTTTCTGAGATCTGGTGTGTGTTTCAGGTGTTTGGAGTGTTTTCTGAGATCTGGTGTGTTTTAGGTGTTTGGAGTGTGTTTTTGAGATCTGTGTGTTTTAGAAGTGTTTGGAGTGTTTTCTGAGATCTGTGTGTGTTTTAGGTGTTTGGAGTGTTTTCTGAGATCTGTGTGTGTTTCAGGTGTTTGGAGTGTGTTTTCTGAGGTCTGTGTGTGAGGTCTATGTGTTGTAAGTGTTTGGAGTGTGTTTTCTGAATCTAGTGTGTGTTAAGTGTTTGGAGTGTGTTTTCTGAGATCTGGTGTGTTTTAGGTGTTTGGAGTGTGTTTTCTGAGATCTGTGTGTTTTAGTGTGTTTGGAGTGTGTTTTCTGAGGTTCAGTGTGTGTTTTAGGTGTTTGGAGTGTTTTTCTGAGATCTGGTGTGTTTTTAGGTGTTTGGAGTGTGTTTTTCTGAGATCTGTGTGTTTTTAGTGTGTTTGGAGTGTGTTTTCTGAGATCTGTGTGTGTTTTAGGTGTTTGGAGTGTATTTTCTGAGATCTGGTGTGTTTTTAGGTGTTTGGAGTGTTTTGGGGGTCTGAGTGTGTGTTTTAGGTGTTTGGAGTGTGTTTTTCTGAGATCTGGTGTGTTTTAGAGTGTTTGGAGTGTGTTTTCTGAGATCTGTGTGTTTTTTAGGTGTTTTTGGGTGTGTTTCTGAGATCTGTGTGTGTTGGAGTGTTTGGGAGTGTGTTTCTGAGGTCTGTGTGTGTCAAGTGTTTGGAGTGTGTTTTCTGAGGTCTAGTGTGTGTGTTAGAGTGTTTGGAGTGTGTTTTCTGAGATCTGGTGTGTTTTAGGGTGTTTGAGTGTTTTCTGAGATCTGGTGTGTTTTAGGTGTTTGGAGTATTTTCTGAGATCTGGTGTGTTTTAGGTGTTTAGGTAAGTTTCCCCCAGAGATCTGAGGTGTGTTTCATGTGTTTGGAGTGTATTTTCTGAGATCTGGTGTGTTTCAGGTGTTTGGAGTGTGTTTTCTGAGATCTGGTGTGTTTCAGGTGTTTGGAGTGTGTTTCTGAGATCTGTGTGTTTGTGGGTGTTGGAGTGTGTTTGAGATCTGTGTGTTTTAGATGTTTGGATGTTTTCTGAGATCTGTGTGTTTCATGTGTTTGGAGTGTGTTTTCTGAGATCTGTGTGTTTCAGGTGTTTGGAGTGTGTTATCTGGGCTGGCTGGAGGTTCGAGACGCAGACATGACGCTTCGAGGAGCCCAGGAGGTGCTGAGTGACTGTATCCAGCAGCTGCAGCAGCGAAGAGAGACACAGAGACCGAGGGTGAGACACACACACACACACACACACACACACACACACACGCCTGGTCTCGTTCACACACTCACCCATCTCTAAATCGCCGCTGTCAGACTCAACACATGCTGCCTGGTGCTGCAGGACATCACCCCTGACCCTCATTGACTCCCCGCTGACCACACCTCCTGCACTCGCAGCCAATCGGCTGCATCAGCGCCTGGGAGTTGGGGCGGGGCTCCAGCAGGTCAGTGACTCTCATTCAGCTCACACTGAAGCACAAAAACAGGTGCATTTGTAGCAATAGCCAACAAATACATTGTATGGAGTCTAAATTAGCCATGTTTCATGCCAAATGATTAGGTTATAAGTAAAGATATTTTGTAAATGTTCTACCGTGAAAATACAAAACTTCACTTGAACAACTTTAAAGGTCATTTTTCTCAATATTTAGATTTTTTGCTTTTAAAATGAACTGGTTGAACGGTGATTGCATCTAAATCCTAAAAATTCTAAAATATAAAGTACATTTATAACATCATTCTTCTATTATAATACTTTTGCAACAAATAACAAAAAATAATAACCCGGGTTAACACTAATGCACAGGTGTTTTTTGATGCAGCGCGTCTGTGAGAGGGACGTGGAAATCTATAAAAAGCCTTCTCAATTTGTTTGATTGAAAGTCGTAAAACACTATCCGAGTTTAATTTTGCTGTTTGAGCAAATGGAAATGCAAAATATATTTGTGGTACTCTCCCATTCAGTGCTCTTCAAGCCCTACCCAACCATGAGCATTCAGCTGCTGAGAAACCAAGATGTGTGAAAATGATTACGCTATGCTTGTGTAAGCCTAAGAGTTTGTCTGATACGTGTGTGTGTGTGTGTGTGTGTGTGTGTGTGTGTGCGCTTTTAAAAACATTCATCTGCTTTCCGAGAGCAACAGTGTGCAAATGTATTTTGTATTTTTTCTCTAATAGTTTTTTTCTTGGTTGTACATATCATTATTTTTTTATATGATTGTTTGACATTTGGGTATTCCATGCATAAAGACAAAAAGGCACAGCATGCACACTGTAGAAATCATGTTGAGTACGTTTCAGTCGCAGGGTTAAAAATGACCGGCTTGTGTTCACTGTATGCTTAATATTTAGTGAGCAGTAGTAAGGAGATCATCACGATGAAGACTGATCGTAAGCTAAACGGAAACTAAAATTAAAATCACTGTTGTTGAAATACATTAAACTGTTTATTTCAGCCAGTTGCAAAGGAACATTTCTCATTGCAAGTTTCGTTGAACTTTAAACTGAAATAAAAACTATATAGGCGTGCATACAAAACCCTACTACAACCACAAACACTCAAATGAAAAGAACAAAAAACATTTTAAAGCAGGAGGATAAAATCACATTAAGCTTTCATCATACTGAAAGGGAGAACTTTATGATGTACAATATATAATATATATAATACACAATATAATGTACACTTACCCTAAACCTTAGCTGGCACACTAAAAAAGTAGTTTAGTTTCAGCCCAAACTATGTATAATACATTAGAGTACGCTCGCTAGCTTTGTCTGAAGTAAATAAATGATCTGAGAACATTCAAAGCGTAGGGTTTATTAATGAATAGGCTGCTGTTTGTGAATCCAGGATGATAGAAGATTTAAACATGATAAAAACACAAAGAGGTGATGGAGTCATGTGGAGGGACGGGGCTCGCCAGCAGATGTCACTGCAGACCGAGACTCACATCAAGAACACACGTTAATGTTAATGTTAGTCAACCTTAAAAACAGCTAGTCAGGGTGCACTATATGCTGCACAACTAGTGTTTCATTCTTCTAATTCATAACCAAATGAATGCATTCATTCAGGAACTAAAAACTAAAATTAAAACTACATATTATTATTAATAATAATAATAATCACTAGATTAAAAAAATCATTTAACTAACATTTCTGCTTTAAATTTTGAAGTATTAATAAAGAGGATTAAAAAAATCAAGACATAAAAATATAATAAACATTACCTAAAAAATAATGCATGTTTAATATTTCAGCAAAATATCTACTTTAATTTTGTTTACGTTTCACTGAAATAACTAATAAAAAAAAAAAAACAAAATGGATAATAATAAAATAAACAAATTAGTAAAACATATTAAATGACATTAAAAGCTTTTAAATAACAAATGCAGATATATTTATCCAAAAGCACATATTTTAAAATTCTATTATGTATTATTATTGTATTATTTCTTTGAAAGTGCTATAGTAAGAGACACGGACTGATAGAAAGTGAGAGGAGAGATGCTCAGAGACCCTAAACTCTGGTTGAGAAAGGAAAATGGAAAAAGGATTGCCATGTTTCTTTTTGCTTTTAGAGGAACACACACACACACACACACACACACTCACTCACACTCACACTCACACTCACACTCACACTCACATCACACACACACACACTCACACACACACACACACACACACACACACACCTTTCACACACACACACACACAGAGTTCTATACAATATGAATGAGTGTCTTTGGGTGGGTGAAGTCATTGCGCTATATTTGGAGGCCTCACTCAGCGTTTTCTGTGTCCGTGTACACGTGGTTCTGAAGAGATGAAGTCACAGCTCTATATATGGAGCAGGGAGAGTGTGTGTGTGTGTGTGTGTGTGTGTGTGTGTGTGTGTAATCAGGACTCCTCCCTCTTTTTTTGCATCTCTGATAGTGAAACACATTCTCTGCTTTCACCTAATAAATAGCGGTAGGGTTTCATCTTTAACTCTCCGAAGGCAAGACTCATTTTCAAGTGATCTTTTCCCTCCCAGATTGTTTTACTTTATTCTTATTTTTCTGTTCTATTTCATTTATGGGTTGTTTTTCTATTTTAGTCGTTTCAGCCTCTGTGGTTCCTCTTTATCTTGGTTTGTTTTTATGTTCCATCCCTCTGGTTTCCACTTTCTGTGTCTCTGTTGATTGTCCATCATCTCTTCTTCAGAGAGAGAGAGAGAGGCGAGCGGCTGGCTGCAGGGCTTTGGTGTCAGGAGTGTGTTGGGCGTGTGTTAGGATGCCCAGGGTGTGCGTGTGTGTGTGCCTGCGTGTTTGCTGAGGAGGGACGGATCAGAGGGACAGGCGGAGATCAGAGCTTGCTCCAGAGGGAGTGTGTTTGTGCTGGATGCTGGTCGTGCAGTGGCGATGGGAGAAACGACTCCAGAGTGCAGCTGGATGCTGATGAGTGACATCAGTGTGAGTAACACACACACACACACACACACACACACACACACACACTGCTGCATTGCTCTGCTGCTGTCTCGTGCGCTCAGGTGTGTTTGATTTACTTTGAGGATGAAGTACATTTGGTCTTTTTTGGGTGGTCATTGTAGTTTGTTGTATAGAAAAGTGTGTTTGTTTAGGGTGTGTGCACTTGAGTGTTTGCATGTTTGAAATCTCATGGATTTGAGTCCTTTGCAATTTTGTTGCAAAAATTATGGAAATCAGAAAAAGCAGAAATGCAAGGGAAAAAATATGCAGAGAAAGAGACACTTGTATGTTTGTCTGAGTGTGTAAATGTTTTATGACTATTGCTGTTCTGCAAAATGTGAGCACAATACTGTCAGTGTGTGTGTGTGTGTGTGTGTGTGTGTGTGTGTGTGTGTGTGTATTACAACGTCTCTGAGGGTCTGTATGGAGGTGACAGTTATTAATGAATATGCTGAAACAATCACAATCTTTTGGGAAAAGGAAAAAAAGAGACAGTGATTGATTTTGTGTGTGTGTGTGTGTGTGTGTGTGTGTGTGTGTGTGTGTGTGTATGTGTGCGCGTGCATCATGTACTCACGATGATAGTACAACCTGACAAACCAATACTGTACAGATAAGAGTTCCTCCTGAGAGAAAGAGCTCAATGAAGGACTAGACTTTAGTGTGTGTTAAACATCACAAAACAAAGAGATGTTGCTATGCAGCTACCAGGGTGTTCTGTATGTGGTTGTTAGGGTGATTTTATACTTGCTAGTGCATTGGTGGTGATTAAATTGGTTGCCGAGGGTGTTGCTATAGTGTTGTGTGTAACGTTTCCAGGTGTTGATTTGCAGTTTGAGTGGTTGCTAGGGTATTACTATGTTTTGGTGGATGTTAGTTTTTAGGATGTTGGTGGAGACTTGGCTGGTTAATAAGGGGTTTTATAGTTTTGGGTGGTTGCTATGGTGTTGTGGGTGGTTTCTAGGGTTTATTGCTGATTGCTGAGGAGGTGTTCAATTAGGTTTCTATAGTGTTGGTGGTGGTTTGGGCGGTTTGCTGAGTTATTGCTAGTGTGACATAATGGTTGCTAGGGTGTTGCTATGGTGTTCTGTCTGGTTGGTAGGGTGTTCAGTGAGGTTTCTGTGGTATTGTTCTATATGGTGTTTAGGCTGGTTGCTCAGGTGCTGTAGAAGGTCTGCAAAATTCCCTCCAAACATGTGAAGGTGTGCTTGTTAAGGTGTTTTGGGTGGTTACTATGCCGTTGCTAGGTGCTGAGTGTTTTGTATTAGTCAGGCACAGCACTCTCACTAGCTCAGTAAATGACTCATGTTCTGCGTGATAAACAGCTCACATTCGTTAGCGTTCGACGAGTGAGTTTAAAAAGTAAAATGTAGTTCATCCTCACCATTATCATCACTATCCTCACAGAGACCCTTCAGCTTTAAAAAGTGCTTTTACGCCATAAGAGGGTATCAGTATTTTGTGTGTGTGCAGACAGACAGAATGGGTTCATCGCTGGGGCTCTGAGACTTCTGAGAAACACACTCTTGTGATTATTGTGTCAGCTGAAGTCTCTTCGCGTGTGCAGGTGTGAGCGCAGACAGGCGAGTGTGTGAGTGTGTCAGTGTGTTGTGTAGTTTATAGTGAACTCCGTTTTCACACACATGAAAGCCACGTTGAGTTTCCTGACTGACAGAGTGAAGGGAGTAAACTCATGAACTGGCCGACTTCCCTCAGCCGCCACAGATGCTGACGATTTAACATGTAAACTTCAGGGTTATTATAGATCATTTAAACAAAAACAAAACCCTCATTTTAAATTAAAACTAAAACTGTATTTTTACAATATATTTACCGATGGAAAAAAATGATTTCTACTAATGTACTAACCACAGCAACCTTGCAACAGCAACAGGTGACCACCCAAACCATCCTAGCAACATCCTAACGACAACCCAGACCACCATAGCAACACCTAAAAACCACCCGCAACTCCCCTCACAGAGACACTTCCTTTCGTGCCAAACAGGAAAAATACGTCTAACACCTGGAAACCCAAAAACACTCTAACAACACCTTAGCAACCACCCCAAAAAACCATAGCAACTCTCTAGTCTCCACCGTGTAGACTAGATCACAGAACACTCCCTTCATGCCAAACAAGAGAAAAACACCTGAAACCCCTAGCAACCACACTAAACACCATAGCAACTCCTAGCAACAGTTCACAGTAGACCAGATCACGGAGACATTCATTTCAAGCCAAACAGGAGGAACACATCTGGAAACAACTGCAAACACCCTAGCAACATATTAGAAACCACCCAAAGCACCATAGCAACTCCCTAACAACTGTCCACTGTGTAGACTAGATCACAGAGACACTCCCTTCATGCCAATCAAGAGGAAAACACCTGAAATGTTCCAAACACCCTAGCAACCACCCAAAACACCATAGCAATCCCCTAGCAACCACCCTAAACACCATAGCAACTCCCTAGCAACAGTTCACAGTAGACCAGATCACAGAGACATTCCTTTCAAGCCAAACAAGAGGAAAACCCCTGGAAACAACCCCAAACACCCTAGCAACCACCCAAAACACCATAGCAACTCCCTAGCAACAGTTCACAGTAGACCAGATCACAGAGACATTCCTTTCAAGCCAAACAACGCCCCCCTAAACACCCTAGCAACCACCCTACACACACCATAGAAATCCCTAGCAACCACCCTAAACACCATACCATGGCTCAGCAACAGCTCACAGTAGACCAGATCACAGAGACATTCTTCCTGCCAAACAAGAGAGGAAAACCCCTGAGTCTAACCCTAAACACCCTAGCAACCACCCTAAACACCATAGCAACTCCCTAGCAACAGTTCACAGTAGACCAGATCACAGAGACATTCCTTTCAAGCCAAACAAGAGAAAAACGCATGGAAACAACCCCAAATACCCTAGCAACCACCCAAAACAGGATAGCAACTGTCCACAGTAGACTAGACAGAGACACTCCCTTCATGCTAAACAGAGGGAAAAAAATATTACAGCAACTCCCTAGCAACCCCCGCAGCAATCCAGATGATCTTAAAAAGACACTCCCTTCATAACAAAACAAGAGGAAAACGCCTGGAAACAACCTCAAACACCCTAGCAACTTAAAACTGTTTAAAATCTGTTTTGGTCGGTGTGTTTTGTGTAGGGTTGGCTCTAGACGTTTGCTGGCACGTCGCCGCTGAGCTCTGGAATGTCATCGAGGTGACACTGAAACACGGCACTAAACCAGTAACCTTTACATTCTCTACTGGCACGCATGTGGATATAGCTCCGGCTGACTCTCCTGATGGAGTGGTTTTCTGCTGCTGTCCCTAAGTTCTCATACTGCCAAATGCTCTTCAATCTCAACACTACTGTGTGTTAATCTCATCTGAATCAAGTTAATGCATGAATGAGTGATAGAAGAGTTTTATATTGACTTTTCAAGTAAGAAAAACTACTCTTTGAACTGAGATACTTAGAGCCATAGCTTGATATTAAACAGATGTTACTTTAATTTATTTCCCACTAATTTTGGATATGGATTTTATTTACAAAGTACATGTTTTTATATTTGAATTATACATTTATACATTAATTTATATTTTAATAAATGCTTATTTTAAATGTAACATTTTAAATTGGTATGCGTTTGTTTTAATTGTTTTTATTATATAATAGCTTTTTTTTAGCTTTTTAGTTTTTTTATTATATAACGCTTTTAGGATTTTTTACATTTTAACATACATTTTAATTTGATGTTTGTGATTTGTTTTTAATTGATATTATTTTAGGTGTTTATTATGATTTGATTACGTTTTAGCATTTTTTTTTATTCATTAAAAAAATTACCATTCTTACTTTTTTACATGCTCAAATTAAAGAAAAACTGGTTTCAAAACTTCGGTTTTGGTAAGCAGCGATGAAATCTAAAAATTCAAACGTTTTAGGCTTCATCTATCTTCTCTCCTGAATAATAATCCTGTTTATTATCGTGCGAGACGCCTGAAGGAAACTCATAACGTGATAGTAACACACTTTAACGTCGTTTCTGCGCTTCTTACTAACTCAAACACAAGCCTGATCTGGTTCTGTTTCAGGATTTTGGCAAGACACGTGGCCGTGTGCCAAGAACGCGCCGAAAGTACTGAAATGCCACGTGTTCCAGTAACACCGTGACCAGTCCCGCTGGAGAGCCGCCGCCAGCAACTCTGAAACTAGATCTGCTCAGCGTGAGGAGCGGCGAAAATAATCCACCCAAAACAATCTCTCGCAGATACCACTAAGCGGAAACTGGCGAAGCAATGTAAAATCACCAGGTCGCATATTTATCATCAGGCTCAAGTGAATGTTTATGAGAGAGAGCCTCAGCCACCAATCTGATCGGGTTTCCGCCTAAAAGCCGCTTTCTGGTGGGTCTGTGAGAAGAAAAAAAAAGTGTCTTCTTGGGAAAATATCTGTGTTTAGAGTATTTCTCTGGCGTTGTGTGTCTGTGTCTGTGTGTAAGTGTGTGTGTGTGTGTGTGTGTGTCTGTGTGTGTCTGTGTGTGTCTGTGTGTGCGTGTGTCTGTGTGTCTGTGTCTGTGTCTGTGTGTGTGTGTCTGTCTGTGTGTCGTGTGTGTCTGTCTGTGTGTCTGTGTCTGTGTGTGTCTGTGTGTGTGTGTGTGTGTGTGTGTGTGTGTGTGTGTGTGTGTCTGTGTGTGTGTGTCTGTGTGTGTGTGTCAGTGTGTGTGTGTGTGTGTGTGTGTGTGTCTGTCTGTGTGTCTGTGTGTCTGTGTGTGTGTGTGTGTGTGTCTGTGTGTGTGTGTGTGTGTGTGTGTGTGTCTGTCTGTGTGTCTGTGTGTCTGTGTGTGTGTGTGTGTGTGTGTGTGTGTGTGTGTGTGTGTGTGTGTGTGTGTGTGTGTGTCTGTGTGTGTGTGTGTCTGTGTGTGTGTGTGTGTGTGTGTGTGTGTGTGTGTGTGTCTGTGTGTGAGTGTGTGTCTGTGTGTGAGTGTGTGTGTGTGTTAGTATGCACCTGTCCCTCCTCATGTAAAGTTGCCCACTCAGCATGTCCATCCTCAGGCTTTGATTAACATTGAGCGGAGATTTATTGGCTCCAGATGAACGTCCTCAGAGAGACTGACGGCAGCAGAGCAGGGTGTTTTCATCAGCCGCCGCTTCTGTTTTCAGATTATGGCTGATCGCAGAGCGCCGGTCCGGTCGCTGGCTCTCGCCTCAGATCAGCTCTGATGTTCCTCTGAGAGGGTCAGGTGTGACCAGGAGCAGTCATAAGAGCTCAGATACATTCCTCAGAGCAACAATACATCGTATGAGTCAAAACTTCACTAAATTATAAGGATATTAAGTAAAGCCCATGTTACGTGGACGATATTTAGAAAATGTCCTATCGTCTATATATCAAAGATTAAGCTATGATTAGTAATATGCATTGCTAAGAACTTGATCTGAAACGACTTTAAAAGGTGATTTTCTCAATATTTAAATGTTTTCGGTTCTCGATTTTTCTAAAAGTTGTGCCTCAGACAGATATCGTCCGATCCTCACAAACCACACGGTGGAAAGATGGATTTATTCAGCTTTTAGATAAATGCGTGAATCTCAGTTTTGTGCTCCAGGGTCAGATATCTGAAGCATTCGATGATTTCACTGTTGTTTTGACACAGAGATCGATATTTCAAGGCCATCCATGTTTTGCTGTAATAGCTACATACTTATATAAAGTCGTATAATTACAACTTTCATTTTCTAACATTTGCATTATAGAAAAAAAAATGTATTTCACATTTTATAAAAATAATTTCAAGATGTTTATTACGTTTATTTTTAGGACTGATACATTACAGCATAAAAGTTGATGTAATTTGATTTTTAAAAATATTTAAATAAAAAGAATTATATTAAAATAATTAAATTGCAGAATTCCTAAAAGTTTAGGTTGATGTTGTTTAGGTTTCAAAGTTTTATTTTTCTTTGTACACTTTTGTGATTGTTGGGTTATCTTCTGTTTTTCTACAATTTCTACCTACAAAATATTTTTAGAGCATGACCGAACAAAAACATTTATATGAAATATTATTATTTTATTTTTTTCTACAATTATAAAAGTATAATTGAATGCTCTACAAGGTTTACACCTTTTTTTCGAATGAATTTAAATAACTTTTCTTGTAGTTTGTGACAGCCATTTCTAACCTATAAAATATTTTAGAGCATTTATATCCATTATAAAGATTACATCATTCCCACAAAATCA
>NW_025047958.1:0-3790 GCF_018831695.1 Puntigrus tetrazona | reverse complement strand
TTGTTTAATCTGGGTAGGGGAATTTTATTTCCCAAGAAAGTTTTGCATTGGTCATTAATTTTGGTCGGTTAAATGTTACTATATGCGTGTTTAGAACAAAGTAGACTGAAATAAAAATAGATGTGTGTTTCTGTGTTATATTTTGATTGTTAGTTTTGGAAAAGTATTTGGATTTTTTTTGTTTTTTTGGTGGTGAATGATGGATTTTTGAAGGGGGTTGCTGCACAGTTTAATGATATTTTCTTTCCTTTTTTCTTTTTCTGGTTTTGTTGTATACTAGTCGTTTGTGTTTCATGTGGTGAGTGAATCATAATTAGGCCAATTCAAATTGCACTATTTTGCACTATTACAGCTATTTCTATGTTTCATGTGGCAAGTGAATCAAAATTATGCTGATTTGGTAAAACACAAAGTTAACAAACTGGACATAGTTCATAGTATAAACATGTACATTCGAATCCCTAACAGAAGCACTAAAGTTTCTCCTTATTTTGAATCTTTTCTCAGGATGTTCTGGAAGCTGGCAATACCTGCCATTTTGGCATGGACCCTTTTTGCATCGACAGAGACCAAGAAGCCCCGGCCCCAGGGTTCCATCCCCTCCCCTTACAAGCTAAAAGGCAATGATTTGTCATCACCACCTCACACACTAGCGTCACTGCCCCAGCACACATCAGCACGACGACAGAAAGGCAAACACGACATGTTGTCGTCGAGTCGCGAGGCCCTGGTGGTCACCGAGAGGAAATACCTTAAGAGCGACTGGTGCAAAACACAGCCGTTGCGTCAAACGGTGAGCCTGGAGGGGTGCCTGAGCCGAACCGTCATCAACAGGTTCTGCTACGGCCAGTGTAACTCCTTCTACATCCCCCGCCACCTGACATCTCAAACCTCCCATCGAAGTAGAAAAACAGCTTCCACGCCAGATCACAACACTTCATTCCAGTCCTGTGCTTTCTGTCGGCCCAGCCGAATAACCACGGTCACCGTACGGCTTCACTGTCCTGGGCTCCAGCCGCCGTACCGGCAACGGAAAGTTCAACGGATCAAGCAGTGCAAATGTGTGTCTGTTAACGTCAATGCCGCTTACTGAGAAGGCACACAAATGAAACAATGCCTCAAAATCCTTTTGGAAAATCTGGGGCCGCCCAACAATCAATGTGTGAAACCTGCCAAAGACAACAGCTAATCAGAAGACTGGCCACCTTCATTATGTCTGGACTGTACCACAGCATGCTACCCAGGAATGCTTAATAGCTGCCGAGCAGGGATGGAACACAAAGCTGGATTTTTTTTCTTCTTTTTTGACAAATATAATGAAGCTGAGAGTACAATTACATAAAACGGTAAATAACACTCGTGTGCTATAAATGAACAGAGTTTGACCTTTGACCTCTTGAAAGCTTTTCTTTAGCAAAACACAGAGCGTCTGTATTCCAGCGATCTCCTGCTTTACCTCAGCAATGCTGATTCTCTATAGAGTGCAACAGTCAGGGTTCCGGAAGTAAAAATCCCATGCTTTTTCTCGATAGGGGAAAACTCATTTTAGATGGTCTATACCTCTGTTGAACTTATAGCCCTGTATTAGCTTAACTAAAATGTATAAATAATTACGCTACGTTTGAATTCCCATTGAACCATTCTGCAACCTTTTCAGAAAAGATCTGGCCACTGCTAAGCGTATTTTATATTGTGAATTTTACAAAAAAAGAAACCTAAAAATATCTAATTTCTATATATCAATATATATCTATAAATCAATAGGTTTATATTTATACATAGTTTTAATTTTGATTATGTCAGTGGGATTGTAGTTCTTTTTGAAGTTTTGTAGCTTTGCCTTTTTACATTTTTTTATGTTGTGGTTCACTTCTAGGCTTTTGGATTAACTCTTTAACAAAAATGTTTTAAATATCCCTCAATGAAAAATGTTGCGAGAAATACTTTCGGAACCAAGGCTGCTGAAATTTCGGGAGGGCACTGTTGCGCTCTATTACTCTTGATACTTGAGAACAGTGGAATTGGTCTGACCACCATCTATCTTCACCATCTTGTCTTACCTACCCAGCCGTTGTATATATCAGCACTAATGAAGGACAGGAGAAGACATGAAAGGATGCTGGGTGACTGTGGACTTTATCGACAGGAAATTAGAGGGGGTTTGCTATATTTTGACTAAGGACAGTCTGTCAGTTGGGGATAATCTATATTTTGACTTGGTGCTGCCATTAGCTTTGCTGCATCCGATGAAAATGATGCAGCTTGCTTCAGTTCATCCATTCTGGGCTGACTTTGATCAAGCCACTAGAGAGTTTGAGCCTTAATGTTGTTATGATGAGTCATGTGCACAACATAAACTGAGATTCATAATGGTTTAAATCTTTACCTTAAAGTCTAACAGACACGTTTGCATTAATGACAATATTTAACAAAATAGCAAAATGTGTAGATAAAGGAAATTATATGATAAAGCAACCATAGAAAATCTATGAATATATATAAAATATATAATAAACATGTCTTCTAAAAATAAATCTATTATTTCACACTAAATATATGTCTTGTTTTGTTTTGGGGGTTTTTTCTCGTATTTTCTATGCACCTTTGTGTTTGTACATTTCTACAGTTTCTCATAAAGGGAATGGAAATTAATAATACGGCAGCTGCTTCAGTTCTTCATTTCTTAATGCAACACACACAGAACAGCACGCATGAGCTATAAAGCTGTCAGCTTCTTTAATTGAAAATATTTAAGTATTTTAAATTAAAGGTTATTGAACTACTGATAGCAGCTGTACACACAAAATAAAGAATAAGTCATAAATCATAATATTTCCATATGTTTCTCAACAACCGTTCATTACACATCTCACAGTTCAGTTAGAACAGAGAAACCCACAACATATCACTCAATTCTGTGTCAATTTCATAGGCTAAAGTATATAAACACCTGTAGAGGAAACTGTGGACGCAGAATATGATCAAATTTACTATTTTAAAAAATAACACATTTTTTGGACTTTACACAGGTCACAGATCAGGTATTATATCCAAGATTGCAATATTTTTGTTCAGTTAATCATTTTTCTTAAATTTCATTGCTAGTTCATCAAAAATAAACGTTATTTAAAAGTATATTGTTTAATTAGCCAAACTGTATGAAACCACCATTAATTTGCTCTAGTTCATTAAATGTGACTTTCACCTACAAATAAGAGTGCTGTTTTATGCTAATTAAACACACAGGTTACAATAGATTTTTCTTTGATTTCTTGACAGACGATATGAAAATAAATGTGCACATTTACTGTATACTATTCAATTTATACTAAATATTCAGCATGCTTTTTTAAAATTGTTTCAATGTATGGCTTTAAAGTGCACCTATGGCATTATGCTTTTTTATTTAACCTTTCCTTTACTGCGTAACATAGCTGTTTGCGCATGTAAACAATCTGCAAAATTACAAAGCACAAAGCCCATGCCAAAGGGAGTTAATCTCTCTAATAGGAAACACTTGCCTGAAACGCCTCGTTTGTTGTCCTGCCATTATTTCATGACTTCTATGTCACCATGATATATATTAGCATAACACACACATACTGGCTTGCTTTGGCCCACCCTCAAAGAACAATTAGGACTTCCAACAACGATGCCATAGTTGAAACTGAAAACTGTAAAGTTACATTTCTGACATGCTGTAAGAGGTTGAACAGCAGACCAATCAGATCAGACTGAGCTTTTTGAAACATTACGCTTTAAAGAGATGTAAAAGAGAGATGTTTTAAGC
>NW_025047957.1:0-1085 GCF_018831695.1 Puntigrus tetrazona | reverse complement strand
CAGAAACGACACAATTCTGATCACGTTCATATACTAAGATCATGCAAACCCTCTCATGGCTATTATTCTTATATTGAAGTAACTGTCAAGTAAAAAAAAGATCTGGGCTAAAAGGAGTTTTGTTGTTGTAGAAATTTACATCTTCTGTCCCAGCTTGGCTTTCTGAGTGAGAAGAAAGTGAAATATTAAATCGTTTAATTACACTGTTATTCGTTTCTTTTAATGTGAATTGAGGGATTTTTAAATACTTACTATTCCTGATGCATGTTTAGGCTTTACGTTGTAGTTAGCCTTCTCTCGTGCTTGTCTGAAAGTCTCTTCTGCAGCTTTCAACCTAAAAAAAATATGCATTAGCGGTGACTGACTTGAGCTAAATAATGTCTTTTAGTGCTTCTTTACAACTTTATAAAAAATAAAGGTGACTTGCAGTGAAAACAATTAGACAAAACATCAACAGAGGCATAATATTCCTCACCGCTCCTGCAGCAGGCATTTATTCTCTCTCTTCCAGAGCTCCTTAAAATCTGACGAAAACTCGTGCCACACTGTGAAGAATGTGTTTGGTGAAACCTCCTTCTCTCCCGCCTTAGGCTTGACTGAGAAAAACACGCACAGCTCCAGAAAACTGGAAAGCATTCAAAGAAAAGCATGACACTATGAACAAAATATTACAAAATAAGATTAGAAAGTTTACACTGAGGAATTGTGAAATTGATCGGCTTACTTCAAGCATGTGAAATGTGAAATTTTAGCTTATAAAAATAATGCTCTTACATAAAGAACGACAAGTGTAATTTCTTTTCGCCCACAGCAATCTTAAGACTAGTACTTGGAAGAAACGGCAACATTCAGACAATGAACACAAAAACTTTCAGAATTAACTGACGTGTCACATTTGTTCTTTTTTTTCCACTCCAAGAGCCAAGGTTTTGAAAAACCGACCCTTTTAAAAAAGACAGTCTACAAACTGTCAATCAATCTAAGCGAATTGCACGATTAGTAATCCATAAGTGAGGGAAAATTACAGATATAGAGAGACAGAGAATTGAATGTTAATGCACAAAAAGACACACACACACACACAC
>NW_025047956.1:0-8347 GCF_018831695.1 Puntigrus tetrazona | reverse complement strand
GAGACTTGGCACGGTTAACACAGTAAGACAACTTACATCCTCTGCGTGTCAGCGAGCTGTTTTTCCTGGAGCTCCAGCTCTGCTTTGGCTGTGGGAATAAAAATAGGACAATGTAATTGTGACACAGACTTTTATACTTTTAAAATATGTTTTTGTTTTGCTTGTCACCGAATGACACGGGTTATCAGGAAGAGGTTAACGAAGATTCGTTCCGGTTTTAAACAAACAGACAGAAGTGAGAGGTGTGAGAACGCGCATACATGTCTGCGTAAGTCTTTGCAGGTCTATGATCTTCATGACAAACATAAATCCCTGAAAATCTGATTACACGTTAGCCAGTTGTAATCCACTGACATAATATATCAAGGAGAAAATCATTGTAAAATCATACTGGCAAACAGTCTCAGCATGAACGTTTGATGAGGCGTAGTTTGACTGCAGACGCAGAAGCCGGTCTCTGAAGTCATTACCGCAGCAATGTCAATGTCACTTCATTTACTCCTGCGTGGAGAGTCTCCTGTGATCCGCTAATAAATTGAATGACGAGCCCAGTGTTCGAACACATTTTCATACCACTCACCACAACAATTCTGAGCAACTAGAGAATCCCCAAAATACAGATCACTTCAGTTCACACCTCATGTACCCAATATTTCAAACTGACTAAGGAATAGTGATAATTACCTCACAATTTACTCAGGCCCAAGCCATCCTAGGTGTATATGACTTTCTTCTTTCAGAAAAACACAGTCTGAGTTTTAAAAAAAAATGATTCTGGCTCTTCCAAGCTTGGTAATGCTGGTGGATAGTGACCATTATTTTGAAGCTCCATAAATCTCACTTATCCATCGTAAACTGACCTATGCACCTCCAGGTGATTCTGAAGCAGATCAATGAGTTTGGTAACAAAAATATTTATATTTTTGACGTATGACGTAAGTTGCATTTGTTCTTATAGTGAAATCCTCTGACGTTGTTTTTTTTCTTCTTGTTTTTGCCTTTTTCGTCTTCGTTCGTCAATGCTCTTCTGAGCTTACATTACGAATGCGGCTTACATCATACGTCAAGTCAGAAGTCAGCCAAGAAGCCAGCACTCTTATTTTTTTCAAATCGCATACAGCCATTGCTGTAAGTCAGCGATTTGAGTTATAATTTTATATTTTTGTTACAAGAACCGAATTGATCTGCTTCAGTAGACACGTCTTAACCACCCAGAAACATATAGGTTAGATTTACAACCAATATATATATATATATAAATTATGGCTCATCAAAATAATGGCCGCTATCCACCAGCATTACCAAATTTGGAAGAGCCGGGATAAATTTTTGTGTTTGTCTGAAAGAAGAAAGTCATATACACCTAAGATGACTTGACAGTGAGTAAATTGTGGGTTTTTTTTTTTTTACTTTTCCTTCAAGTATTTGTGCTTAAACTTTTTTGATTGGTAGCGATTGCTAAGGCTATTACTATTACTGTATATGTTGTATCTGTTATCACAGTAAATGGATTATCACATTGCTTCTCAGTGCCCAGGGCAGCGGAAATAGTACTGCATTTAAAAAAAAAATTGTATGAGAAGCCGGAGCGTAGACCAAACATCACAGAGACGGTCTCTATCTCTCAAACACATACACTGCCCTGTCTTGCTCAGTTTTTCTTCCTCGCTTCCTTTCTGTAGTTAATTTCATGCTCTGAAAAATAAACAGTAGTGGTTGAAGCGCTGGAGCCAGAGACTGTTACTCTCCTGGAGTTTCAAAATCATACAACTAACAAAAAATAAGACCAGTACTTTTTTTTCCACTCCCCATTCTGTCTGTCTAACTGGAGGCAGTGTGGAGGGTTGAAGGGGCTCTTTCCGTGGTCATGTCACCCATCTGAGAGCTCAATGAAGGAGACCCACGAGTCTCCAGATCAAAGGGATAGAGATGAGGAGGGGGCTGTTCAGCGAGGACCCCACCCTGCCGCCAGAGCACATGTGGGTTTTGTTACGAGGACCAATTTGAATACAAAGAGAGAGAGACGGCAACACATTTAGCATTTGCTTAAGCCTGTAGTGAAGCAGAGAATGAAAAATAGAAAAACGTTCCAGCTAACTCCGAGCTGAGCGATGGAAAAAGAGGTTACGGCATGGCAATTGAAGATGATTGGAGTGTGAAAGACGAAAAGAGGCCAATGAATTGTTGACAAGAATAAAGTGCAGACAGAAACAGTCTTCAGTGCTACAGATAGATCAGGCAGGTTGACTCAGACACACTTAGAGGAAATAAACAAGAGAACAGAAACCATATCAAACAGAGATGGATCGAAGCAGAGATGGAGAACAGAGAAGGTAAATAAACAAGAAGAGCAACTATTATAAAAGATTGTTCAGCTCGCCTTCATCAGAGAAACCAAATACTGAAAGGGTTGAATTAGCGATTTAAGTTTCTGGGTGGAACGTGGAATTAGTGAGAATAATGAAATTTAGGACTCTCACTTTTCATGTCACTAGCTTTGCATAAATAATGTTGGAACGATCGGGTCTGGGTCAGGTCAGATGTATTTCCCAGAATTCTTGTTGGCTCCCAGAGGCCTTCACAGAGCCTCTGTCACATTTATTTCTCAGCACCTCATCTCTCCGCTCACACAGGGTCACTGTACATCCATCCCAGCGTTATTCAGACTTTAATTGTTTCCTAAGGTGACGTCTGTAAAAGAATATTTGCACGGCTTCTCTGTATTTGGAGTGGGAGTGATGTCATTTTATATATATAGGCAATGACGAATAAAAGGGCATACTTATCTGTACTATATAATGTACAGGCAATTTAATCAAATGACTCGAATAGCTATATTTGAAAATAGTGAATCATTTTTATTAACTGTATTGAGAAATGCATTTGCATAATTTAATTGCTAAAAATTACTTTGTACTTTGATGACTTTTTTGTTGAACCACTCTGAATGAACAATTGATGAACAATTTTGCAAAGACCTGATATTTGTGTGTGTGTGTGTGTGTGTGTGTTATATAAGTTATAATTATATATTTATGATGGTTGCCGATTTCATTTACTGCACACAATTTGCAGCTTTCAGCATCGCAGAGCATGGTTGATTCACAGTAAAAGAAAAAAAAAACTTTTTGGAACTTTTTCAAAAATCAATGCTGTCTTTGGAATTCACTCCAATAATACATGGCTAATATTACTTTAGTTTCTTGTTTAAATCCATGATATGCAACCAGAAAATTCATTCCGATGTGGCAATAAAATATCAAAACTATGTAAAACAATAACAGTCTGAACTGGGCTTATGTTTGCAATGCTTTTGTTTTTTTGTTTTTTTACCTCTAGTGAGAAATTCTTCCATTTTGTCCTTAAAGGGCTGCAGGTGCTCCTCAGATGAGATATTGCACACCTTTTCTTTTTCTGTTGAACAGGCTGTAAAATAAAGTAGAGAACAGGAACACAGATATGAGAAAGAAACAAACTAAATGATTAATGGAACTGAAGAACAGTGAAAACATTTAATGTCAGCATATAAAACTACTATAAACATAAATAACCTTCAAAAGAAATATTGTAGGGATTTTTGGGCAAGTCAGCCAGATATCTTAAAAAGACTAGCACGGCGATTGCCTCACCATATGGCCAAACTTCTTTCAGTCAGTCTTCACAGTTTAAACTGTCAGGACAAGCATTAGCATTTCAACTAGCAAGGACTTTTATTAGCAGGTTAGCATGTTATAGTACATTCCTCCTGCTCCCACTTCCAACACTTGTATCACTTCAGAGAAAAATGTGCAATCTGTGACCTGTGCTAACAGATGCTAATGAATCCCATTTCATGAACCTTTCCTTCGCTTCTGTTCGCTGTACACCTGGAGTCTTACAACAGGCCGACAGGCTTCACCGTGTCACACTCCATCACTACAATGGGTGATGGATCACAGCCTCGCATGGTAATCAGCGCAATGCAAACACACACACATGCTAATGTCCCTGCCAGCTGGATCAAGGGCTCTGCGAAAGCGAGGACCTGCCGGGTCGCCTGCATAACTCTGTGCCCCTTCCAGCTGTCAGTGTCGCACATCTGCTTTAGCGCTTAGCTTAGCTTGCTAATGTAGTGATGATCCATTTATTGTATGAGCCTGGCGTAAGAGAGAAGCCATGCTTATTGGGCCACAGGGAGATTTTAGGGAGGTGAACAGTTGAGAATTCAGAGAAACACAGAACATTGCCAGAGAAGAAATATTTGCCTGCGTTAAACAAACGTAGGCTTGATCTGTTCAGCAGGTGTACGCCAAAACGATTTAGCTAAGCATACAAGCTCTGGAAAAGTACATTTACAATTTATCAACCACATGTATAGTGGGCCTAACTAATAAGCTTTTGAAAGATTAACAATGCAAATCGCCAGCAAGGGATTTAAGCGAAGGCACGCGAAAATATGGCTAACAGCAGGGGCGAAGCTAATAGGCTGTATAGCAATGCATCAAACGGACCATCCTTCAATCGAAATTTCCATGAGCCAAATGCAAATCCATCTGATATGTTTGACTGCTTCGAGTGGAACTAAAAAGGCTTGGACGTTATTATTTGTGCGTGGTAGACAATCTCACTCTGGACAAGTGATTGATTGTAAATGTGTTCTTGATGTAGGGCAGTGTTCTAATTTGACCACGTCAACATCCACGAGTGTTTTTTTCAAGGATCTGAACAAGCCAAACACACCGACAGTGGAATGTGAGTATTTCCACATCTGTGTGAGTGTGTGTGTGTTTTTGTATTGGCAATGAAAATGTTTGCAGGGATTTAAACTCGGCTTTGAGCATGTAATCGGATTCTTACACCTCATTCACACTCTGTCGTGCACTTAAGCTAGGTCGTACAACCTTTGACTTGCGGCACAAAGCTGAACCAATCTCACTAACCTCCTGAAGACCCTGATAAATTGCTTTACTGGTCAGGGAGCAAAGCGAGTATGTATAAGGCAGTTTAAGCCTTTTACCTGCCTGCTAGTTTCTTTTCAAATACACAAGAATTTATGGCATTTCCCACCAACAAAAGAGGATCTGAAATGTATTTATTTTATTCAAAAAGATGAGTTAACCTTTATAAAATGTGGACTATCAAACTAAAATATGAATGGATTTTTATGGATGGATGGACGTGTCATTCCTTTTACTTTAATGTCTAAAATGTATTTGATCCAAGGCCACATTTATTTGATCAAAAGCTTTACAAAAAGATTACAATTTCAAATAACTCATCATTCTAATATGTTGATTTCCAGATTAGGTTCGAAAACAGCTATTATATAATAGCACAGATTCTTTTGTTATCTCTGATCAATTTAATGCATTCATGCTCATTAAAAGTATTTCTGTGAACTACACAAAAAGAAGAAAAAGAAAATTCATATTGACCCCAAACTTTTGAACGTTAATATAGTATATGGGCAGTTCACCCGCAGAAACCTTGAGTTAAGTGCTTTAGGCCTGTAAAATGGGGTAGACCCCTAGGAAAAGTGCTGAAATGAGACCTTTTTCTCATTTATTTACATGCTGGGGCCTTTAACAAACCACATTTGCAGTATTGATCATTGTGGCAGCCAGCTGGGGGCTCAATAATAACAGCCATTTGAAAATCAATGAGCCTTCTAAAGGAGAACACGGGTCACTGGCGCTGGTGTATACAAACTAAACATGTCTGTGTGTTTTTGTATACGCACACTTGTATGTGAGCTCATGTTTGCGGGTATGTGTGTATGTCCATATGTGTTTGCGCGTATATGTGATCTCACGTACATGCACAGAAGTGTGTGTGAAGCCTGTGTATCCAATTCATTTATTTGCTTTGCGTATGCACGTGTCCGCATCTCACCATTCAGATCTTTCCGTAGCTTGCGCAGGTCACGTTGAAAATCCTCAAACTTCATCTGCGACGAATGAAAAAGATCCGGAGGCTCTGGAAGCGGGTACACGCATGTTTCCTTACCTGCATCCTGACACACAAACAACAGAAAATCTAAAGCGCAATCACACAAAATAACAGGATGTTGTTTTTATGAGGTCATAACTGTAGCAATGCTTGATTTGAAAAATAATTGAATGTGAAATGTTCAAATACTTTGGTGTGTAAAGATCATTACGATTCCAAAAACAATGAAAACATCAAACACAACAAATCAATCTCAATAACGCTCCGTCTGTCAGAGATCAGAGCCGCTTGCATGCACACACACACACACACACACACACACACTCTCTCTTTCTCTCTCCTTGTTATTTGCCTGAACGTTAAAAGCACTTCAACAACCTGTGGATCATATTTTGTCAATTTAGACATGACCTTGTAATCACAACATCTGGACCGACGGCTGACGGTATTTACAATACAGCGCTTTTAATCTACGTCCAAAAAGGGCATCAAACAATCAAAGGCCTCTGCTCATTCAGAGCGGCAATTTGTCTATATGGTGAAGGGAAAGAAAGGCAAATCAAAGTGATGAAACCAAAAACAAAGCCACTTTTTTGTCTACCATGAAGGGTGATTCTGAGGAACCTGGGGGTCTGTTAGTCAAACCAGTGAAATAAACAGTTGGCCAAACCTACCTCATCAAAGTGTCGCAGATAGTAAGCAACTATGTAGGACAGGAGGCTCTGAGAGTTATCCTGATGGAGCGAGAGGAGGAGGAGATGAGAGATGGAAATAAACACAGGAGAATAATCATTTTTCATGTTTTGGGATTGTATACACTCATTTAGCTCAAAGCGTTTGTGAATAAGATGCCAGACCTGGTGGCTTGCAAAGGCGCTCGCTCACATGCACATGTGTGCAGACACACAGACCGCATGGGATGTGGATATAGGCTACTGCCTTGGCATAATAAAGTATAACTGCTCATTTTGAGTGAAACTGCCAGAACGGGTTCTTTATGACCTGGTTAATGGGGTCAGGAGACCATCAAAGTACTGTATGCAAATTCCCATGCATGTTCAGATTAAGGTTTATGCTATTTCAGTAATGGACTATATATTTTGGCATCATTTACGTACCATCATGCCATTCAAAACATTTCTTTTAGCAAAAAAAGATATTTTGGAAATATTAGTCATTTTATAGATATTTTTACCTGTACAAAAATAGCCTGTTATGCTAAAGCAATAAACCCATAAAACCTTCATTCCTCTTTGTAATACAAATTTAGATATTTTTGATAAAATCCAAGAACTCCATGACCCTACATAGACAGCAATGCAACTATCATGCTCCAGAAAGGTATTATGGGCATTGTTAAAATAGTCCATGTGACATCAGTGATTCAACTATAACTTTATAAAGCTATACAATTTTTGCGTGCAAATAAAACGAAACTAATGACTTTTCAAACTAACTAACTATTTCTCCTCTTCCTTGTCAGTCAAGTTCTCGGATTTCATTCAAAAACATTTCATTTGCGTTCCAAAGATGAAAAAAGTGCTCATTCGTCGCAGAAAATATTTTTGCAGTTTAGAAGCATTTATCTAGTTGTTTATTTACAACAGCTGACGAATCTGATGTCCAGCACATTCACAGAAAATAGTTTACTTTCAGTTTTAAAATGGAAAAATAAAAATAAAATGATGCAATATTAGGACCCCACTGACTTTCACTGTATCGACAAAACAGAGAAACATTCTTTTGTTTCCCAAAGAAGAAAGTAAGTCATATAGGTTTGGAATGAGATAAAGATAAATAAATTATGACAATTTTTATTTCAGTGTGAACTGCTTTAAACTAGTGATAGGGATCTCACTTTTACTCACACTGCTCTTGACATCTTTTAACTTGGGTAGGATGTCTAGGGAAAATCCGTCTGCCTGTCCTCTGCTCCGGTTGCCCCCGTTCATAATGTTCCCAAATGCTAGAACCAAACCTAGAACCTGCAGAACGGCTTGACTTGATTGGAGAGCCTTTAAACGGAAGACGGAGAAGAGGAAGCGCAGGGAGTGAAACAGATGTTTTCTTCGCTGCTTTCTAGTTGAACTTTTAACTTGAAATACGACAATAGTGAAGCTGTCAGTGGAATCTGACTAGAGTGCTTCACGTTCGCTCTCACCGTGCAGACTCTCAGCAGTGTTTCAAGCTTGCGCTGAACTGATGTAATACATTCTGTGAAGGTGGACTGGAAGAGAATACAGAAAACCCGCTCTGAGAATTGAGGAACCTCTGACAACTGCAGCAGAAACCTGACAGAGAGAGAGAGAGAGCAAAATGAATGAAGCAAGGAAAATACAACAATGACAGATAGATAGATAGATAGATAGATAGATAGATAGATAGATAGATAGATAGATAGATAGATAGATAGATAGAT
>NW_025047954.1:0-228 GCF_018831695.1 Puntigrus tetrazona | reverse complement strand
TAATCATTTATTCAAATTAAAAAAAAATAATAATACTGCCCAATAAAATGTCTTTTAAGTCTGGGTTTTGATTTAAAACAAGTTTATTACCAAACACGTCTCTAACAAACAATTGAATGAAGCTTAATTGTACCGGACTTTCATTCACTCTCTCACTCCACCCTGGACTGCGTTTCCCATGATTCTCTGCTCTTTGCTTAAGACACTAGTGGGGTCA
Source organism: Puntigrus tetrazona (assembly GCF_018831695.1). NCBI lineage: Eukaryota > Metazoa > Chordata > Actinopteri > Cypriniformes > Cyprinidae > Puntigrus > Puntigrus tetrazona. Next base: position 11 of record NW_025047954.1, on the reverse strand, counting down.
GAAAAGCAGTC
>NW_025047953.1:0-795 GCF_018831695.1 Puntigrus tetrazona | reverse complement strand
GTAAGACACCACGTAATCCACCAGACTGATCCGGTTGTCCTGAGGAGAGAGAAGGTCATCAGCAGGCGTGGAGTGAGCGTGTCAGACCGTATCCGCTTCAGAGAGAGCTTTCTTACCCTGCTCTTGACATCTTTTAGTTTAGGCAGAATGTCCAGACCGAATCCGTCCGCCTGACCTCGGGTCCGGTTCCCGCCGTTCATGTAGTTCCCGAAGGCCAGGATGAGGCCGATCACGTCCTTCACGCTCTCGTTCTCCAGAAACGCCTGGAGAGAGCCTTACATTCAACATCAGGTCTGTCACAGACATCACTCTTCATCTGTTAGCATTACTAGCGCTTTAACTACCACCGACACACTATGAGCATACGTTTATTACCGTATTTATTCATAAAAATACAGTCATTCATTGTTAGTTCAACTCTGATTTTATTATCGCACTAGTAAGTGTAGTTTATTCCTAGTTTAAGTTAACTAATGAACCTTACTAAAACAAATATATTATTTTGATATACTTTCATAATACTGTTAACTATTGCTGTGATAATTATTAATTGCAATAATTGCATTACACACATTTATGATGTCGTATGTTTGCATTAAACAATAATATATAATATAAATTATATAAATATATACAACTAAATATCTTCAATATACTGTATGTGTGTGTACATAGATTACATAAAAACATTGATTTTGGATGCAATTAATCATTTGACAGCAATAATACACACACACTAACACACACACACATACACACACACACACACAAACACAAACATTAATACACACAAAC
>NW_025047952.1:0-454 GCF_018831695.1 Puntigrus tetrazona | reverse complement strand
CATTAATACACACACACACTAACACACACACACACACACACACACACATTAATACACACACACTAACACACACACACACACATACACACACACACTAACACACACACACATACGCACACACACATTAATACACACACACACTAAGAGATGTCTGAGGTGTTTGTTGTACCTTGCACACAGTAGAGATGATGTCCACCTTGCGATGGACGGATGACATGGAGTCCTGGAACACAGACTGGAATATGATGCAGTGCGCTCGCCGGGCGAAGTCGGGAATCTGAGAGAGTTCATACAGGAATCTGCACGACAAGATGAAGAGATCAGCGGCTTCACACCAGCACTAGTGAGCGCACGCTGCAGCAGAGGGTCAAAGGTCACGCACAGCCGGCTGATTCTGAAGGAAGCGGTTAATGGTTTTACAGGAAGACTTAAGACGTGTTCAGACACACTCACA
>NW_025047951.1:0-2992 GCF_018831695.1 Puntigrus tetrazona | reverse complement strand
CCAATATAGATTTGCCAATAGAAACTTCTGTGGGGAAAAAGGTTTTAATATGAACACTTTTTGAGAATACACAGTGGTATTGTCTACAAATAGGATAAATAACAAACTGGATGTTTTAACTTGTAAATATTGAGAAATTCTGAGACTTTTGAAAGTTTTCTGTTTGCTCTCTCTCTCTCTCTCTCTCTCTCTCTCTCTCTCTCTCTCTCTCTCTCTCTCTTTCTCTCTGTGGTCTGTAAGATCTGAGGAATGGGAGGGGGGGTCTGTATTGAGTTAAAACCCACAACCCTCAAACCACCAGCCAACCCAGCGACTCCAGTCAGCCTAGTGTGGTCATGCCACACTTTATATGTGCGTGTGTAAGAGAAAGAGTGTGTGTATATGCATTAGATAATCTCTTCAACATTATTTAAAGAACAGTTGCTTTAGTCTTACAGTTTGCACAGATCAGTCAAAATTAAAGTACTAATATAATCAAATGCCCTTATAATTCATGTGCGTTAGATGTATAAATTAAAAACAACTGCCCGAAGCTCCATTTGAGCCCACATAATCATGTTAATTTTATGAATCATATTCATTTTATGGCCCATTGCTCTGGCAGTAGTTATCTGGTCCTTTAGCTGGTAGTTACTGTACGACCGCCGAACCGCCATCCTCCCTCATACAGCGACATCCACGCTTCCCACCGAAACGGTGCTAAAGTATGGAATCAATTCTCATTGGTCGGTAAACGTCTGGTTTGAGATCCAGCTCATCACGAGCATTAGTGTGTTTCCCACATCATTAACGTAGCACAGCACTCTGCAGTCGCGCTGTGTTTAGTGGTCATGAGCCCTGTGGAGATAATGAGAGCCAGCGGCTTTCTGATGATCACACTGGGCCGCCATCACGCTTTCAAGTGTGGCCTGTACTAGAAGGTTTTCATGACTTCAAATTCTTTCCAACAATCAGAATTAGCATGTTGTTAACAGGCAGTCGTGAAAGAAGATATGTTTTCGATGGCACTCAATGTATATGTTTTAATAGACAGAAAATGCTAACCTACAGGAGAACTAGTAAAGGCACACGGTTTCAAAAAACACTGTGCAGCGCACTACAAAAAAATATTCTTACTCAAATATCACAACCTTTAAACATTCATAAATCAAGATATATTTATGCAAGTAGTAAAATTACTTCAGGTATTAAATCTTCATTTCATTTCTAAAAAAAGATTATTTTTCTCAACCTACTGACAAATGTTCTTATTTGAAAGCAGAAAACTTAAGCAAGACTTCTTATCTTGTATATTGATTTCTTTATATTTTTTTTATACAAAATAGACAAAGCTAAAAAGAAAAAAAATATTTTTTGCAGTATGAAAAGACTATGTGAGGTATCCCATGCATCCACACACAACTTATTTGGAAATGCCTGATTTGAAGGGGCTGTCTGAAAGTGTCAAAATCTATTTCGGTTTAATATGACTAGACAGGTCTGTCATTTGCATAATTACTGTGGTGTTCCTTGGCAGAGCCAGAAACTGGAGAAAGTAAAGTTTTTTTTGATATATGTGGATGCTATGCATGAAAGAATGAGACAAAGTCCTCTCCATATTACCATATGAGGAAACAGTCATAAATACTCATACTTTGGCTTTGTTTTTGACTTCCTTATTAGGCCAAAGTACCTCTGCATGCTATTAAATTTATGAGAGCAGCCAGATGAAATACTGTGTTTATGTATTTTTGTCACCAGCAATAATATTCAGGGTAAACTGCGTTTAAATAACTGTGGAACCTTTTTATAGTATAAAGTAGCTGATGTTTTATAACGGTAACAAAATATACCTTCTTTCTCTGTCTCTCTCAGGTTGTCAAGCTGCTGAGTAACAAACGTTCTCAAGCGGTGGGGATTCTGATGTCCAGTCTTCATTTAGATATGAAAGATATTCAGAATGGTGAGGTTATTTATTCAATTATTATTATTGTTTATAAGGGTCTTGATAGCGTGTGTACTTATGACACCAGCTACTCCTCTAAGAGATTCTGCTCAGCCTCCTGTCAGCATGTGACTTCTCTAAGGAGGGAAACATGATGTCACAGCCAATTAAGAGTCATTGTTCGGTGCTGTTTATACAGTTACTGATTGTGTTTGAAAGCTGGAGGGAGAGGGGTTGGTTGCATTTCAGGGTTCAAGAATAGGTTGATACTGTAGATCTTAATGGATGTGATGATTAGAGCAGCATCATCTTCCTGGTTGTGTTCTATTATTTTCCTGTAGTTTTACTCTGCTTTTGCATATATCCTCATTGTCCTGTTTCTCTGCTGAAGATATTTCCTCATCTGTCTCTGGAGTCTTTTTCGCTCTAATTTGTCTCTTTCTATCCCTCTTATTGCTGTCATCACTCTACCTGCTCAGTCATCCCCTTGAATTGAGTATAAAGGAAATAATGCAGTTTCTTCTCATCAAAGGTTTGGGAATGTAAGATCTGTCTCTCAGCACCCAGAGCTATCCAGAACTCTTGATTGTGCATTTTGTGAGTTACAGAGGAGTTGTTGTAATAGAATAGGTAGGGAAAAGCCCAAACACTGTGACGGGTTTATTATTTTCGCATATATATTTTTAGATTTTCTACACACATTTTATGTCCCTTTCTCCTACAGATATCTCAAATGACCTGTGTGTTTCCTGAGTCAAATCAAACTTGCTTGTAAAAAGCAAAGAGAGTAAATTATGATAGTCATTCTGATTCATTGAAACACACTGATTTGTTAAGGAATTAAACTAGTCTTTATGAGTCACTGAGTCTTCAAAAGATTTATTTTGATTCGCTTTGCTGTTCAATTAGATTTCAGTGCAAACTTAGAACCAAAAAAAGATTACTTTTCAGTACTATCTAAAATTTATAATTTCTCAATATATTTTAGCAGTGTTTATTTTTAATCATTCATTAGAACAAGAGAAAGAGTGAAGTGAAGACCTCTCCATATATTATTATATTATATTA
>NW_025047950.1:0-6770 GCF_018831695.1 Puntigrus tetrazona | reverse complement strand
ATATATTTTGAACATTTTAAAAATATTTTGAATTATTTTTGGAATAATGGAATTTAATTGAAAGTAATTTTATCACTTTTTGATGTTTTTCTTTTTTATGCCTTTTTATATATCAGTTCTAGCTGGTATGGTAGTGATGATAAAGCGGTTAAACATGCGTTTGCTGCCGTGTAACACTGATTCACAGATGATCCAGACGAGTGTGTGTTGTGTGAAACATGGCCTGTAATGAAGTCGTGTGTTTCGTGTCTCTAGTTTCAGACAGGAACGTTGTGGAATGCCAGCATATTTTATTCTGCCAGCAAAACTTGTACTTAATTTCCATCTAATCAGTGTGTTTATGCGTGTGTGTGTGTGTGTGTGAGTGTGAGAGAGAGGAATTCAGGCCTCATCTGTTGTGTGATGTTGTGACGCTCAAATCAAACGCAGACATGTGACGTCGTCTTCATCATCATCATCATCACATCTGAATTCACACAGAGAGGACTCAGACATTGCCCTTTAGAGCAGCTTTTCAAGCCCTTTTTTATTTTTAGCTGAAGATGAAGGTTATTTATTTTTACGTCTTGCACACAGACATGTTCACCATCCGTTAATTCCTCATTAATGAAGTATAATTTTGTCCTTTTTATTACTTTTTTTATTCTTTTAAAAACAAGTGTTTTATTTTTTTATTTAAAATACATTTTTAGTTTTTTTAGGGTGTTTTTAAGCGATCAACCCTGTTGTCATTTGTGAAATGTCATTAAAAACCCTGTTTTTGTGTAAATGTATTAACTTGACTATAAATATTAAATGTGTATTATAATGAATTTAATTCATCGTTGCAATCTAAAGTCTACTTAGTCTGATAATTACTTTAGTTTTTGTTATTTTTTATATTTATATCTCATATTTCAAATGTAAAGATTCACGTGATTTTTGATGACTTCTGAGTAACGTGTGTGTGTGTGTGTGTGTGTGTGTGTGTGTGCAGCGATCCTGAATCTGGACAACACTGTGGTTGATCTGGAGACGTTACAGGCGCTCTATGAGAACGTAAGCAGATCTTTCTTTCTTCTTCTGACGCTTTGCTTTTTGAAGATTCCCGCTTTGTTTCCGAGCATGAACCCTAGAAATGAAGCTTGCCTGTTATATTTTTAGGGCCTCGGACGTAAATGAATCCTCCGATCATGCCAAACATGTGCTGCACAAACTTTCAGGAAAATAAAAGCGCTTCCAATCCAGGATGAAGCAGTGCATGTGGCACATGACGGACGTGATGATCGCTGTGATCCTTCTCAGTGCGTTCTGTGGAAGTGATCAGATATCAAATATCATTTTAAAGGGCTAAGAGATGCATTGTGTGCAAGGTTTCTCAAGGTTACTTTGCACAGTTTCTGCACCAAAAGTATACTTGCAAAAAGGATATTGATCAGGTAATCGGTCTAAACCAGTGTAAGAACGAGAAAAGATGCTCCTGAGTGTTTCTACAATCAGACACACTCCTGAAATAATATCTTAATGTCAGAAAGTCTCGGGAAGCATGCATGTATAACATGGGCCCATCTGAGCAGAGCGCTCGTTCACGTGCATTGATTGATTAAAGCAGCAAAAAAAAAGCTTTTGTTTCAGGATGCGAGCTGCTTTTGCATAAAAATCATTTGTTTATTTTAAAGCATGGCGTGCCAGGTCATTAGAGGGCTTTGAACCGTCCTAAAACTGGATTCAGATTCGTTCTTCTGAGAGTCTGCTGGCGGAGGCAGAGACGTTAAGATGTTTTCGTCTGGCTCGCGCCGTAATTACGGAATCCAGACCTGTTCGAAAAAGCAAAAAAAGAAAAACATACAGTCAGACTGCAGCAATGCACCTAATGATCGCGCTAATGTGTTTTTTCCCCGCTTTTATGAGAGCGAGTTTCCCGTCTGGCCCGCGTACAGATGTCAGTCCTGCCGCTCGCTGTCGTATCTGTATATTGTCTTTTGATATCTGCCTTTGAGTTTGTGTTTGAAGGCCGAGCGCTTGAGCGCTGAAAGCTGCTTCGTATTAACCGTATTTACACTTAAAAAGGCAGTAAATGGGACGCAGAGCGTGGCGTTTGAAGTGCCGTGTGTATATGTGCTGTGATGGATCTCCTGATGACTCTTAATGGAGCCCGAGACCGTTCCAGAGTTTATATTCACGCCTGAGCCGTACACACACTCTCCTGAATGAACGTGTTTGTCTTAGCCTCATTTTTTCTTTGTGTCTGAGAGCGAGAGAGCCGTTTTCTGTCTTTGATCACCTTCCTGATGGCCTCGTAGCGCTCGGCTGTGCGTCTCGCTGCCGTTTGATGTCGGCCGCTCTGTTTATGAAGGTATTCGTTCTGAGTCTGCTTCTCTTACACACCTAGAGACTTCATCTAATTCCTTTTAAACCATCTTTCCTCGGGTCATTTCCAAGCCAGAGTTGATGTGCGATTTTTAATTTATGTCAAATGAGAAAAGCACTGACTACAAGAGAGCAATGTTTTAAATCAAAGTGAATAATAATTTCTAAATAGATTGAATCACAACATTTAAGATTCATTTAACATTACTTCACGTAATTATCTTTTGAGCAGGTTGCAGTTATTACCATAGTTCATGTCCGTCATGTCTTTCTGTCTGTCAGTCATGTTTCTGTCCCTCTGTCCTTCATTTAATGTCTGTCCGTCATTTGTCTCTGACTCTGTCATTTGCATCTCTCCATCTGTCTGTCCGTCATTTGTCTCTGTCCTTCATGCAATGTCTTGTCTGTCTGTCATTTGTCTCTCTCTCTCTTTCATTCATTTACATGTCTGTCTCTCTCTCTGTCCCTCTGTCTTTCATGTAATGTCTGTCTGTCCGTCATCTGTCTCTCTGTCCTTCATTTGCGTCTGTTTGTCTCTTTCATTTATGTCTGTCCATCATTTGTCTCTGTCCCTCTGTCCTTCATTTAATGTCTGTCTGTCATTTGTCTCTGTCCTTCATGTAATGTCTATCTGTCCATCTGTCTGTCCGTCATCTGTCTCTCTGTCCTTCATTTGCGTCTGTCTTTCTCTCTTTCATTTGTCTGTCCATCATTTGTCTCTGTCCTTCATGTAATGTCTGTCTGTCCGTTATCTGTCTCTCTGTCCTTCATTTGAGTCTGTCTGCCTCTTTCATTTGTCTGTCCATCATTTGTCTCTGTCCTTCATGTAATGTCTGTCTGTCCGTCATCTGTCTCTCTGTCCTTCATTTGCGTCTGTCTGCCTCTCTCTTTCATTTATATGTCTGTCCATCATTTGTCTCTGTCATTCATTTACATGTCTGTCTCTCTCTCTCTCTCTGTCCCTCTGTCCTTCATTTAATGTCTGTTCATCTGTCTTTCGGTCTCTCCGCCTGTCTCTCCATCATTAGCATCTTTCTGTCTTCCTTCTGTCCGTCTGTCTGTTGCATCTGGTTGTTTGTTGAACTTTCACGACACCACATTTTCCATAATTTGTAGCCCCAAACTGTGTTTCTGTTGTTCTTCAGCTCTTTGAGAAGGAAACTCATGAGACTCCATGGCTTTTATTGGACTCTGGCTTCCTAACGACTTTGATTGCACTCTGTTCTGCTTCCAAACGAACCCAAATAATAGTGCGGCTAAACGCAAAGAACACCAGCATGTGTATTTGTGTAAAATGCAGCGACTCCGTCAGGCGACTAACATTTTGACCATCAGAATGAAGTCTGAAGCGTACACAGGCATCTTCTCGCTGTTTTATTGTCGGCTCATTGTCCGCAAGCATCAGTGTTTTTGCATTTTAAGTCATTTTGATTATGTTGAAATGCTTTTTTTGTGGTTTCAGAGAGCCCAGCATGACGAGCTGGAGAAGATCGAGAAACACATGAAATCCTCAAAAGACAAAGAGGGAAGCAAACCTCTGGACAAACCCGAACAGTGAGGATCAGAACACACACTTGTACTAACGCAGCCAGCTAATGACTTCCACCTGGTAGTTTTCATTAACCGGAGAAATGCTTTTAATATATCTTCTTAATGCTCTCAGGTTTCTCCATCAGCTCTCTCAGATTCCTGACTTCTCCGGACGAGTCTTCTGTATTCTCTTTCAGTCCACATTCACAGAGTGCATCTCGTCCGTTCAGCGCAAGCTCCAGATTTTGCAGAGAGTCTGCAAGGTATGTCTGCGCAGTCCGACTGTGTGAAGAAATCAGCATTTTGTGCAATTCTTAAACCAGTCGATTCCTTTGAACCTCTCCCTAGACTCTTCAGAGCGGCTCCGGAGTGCTGCAGGTTCTCGGCTTGGTTTTAGCTTTTGGAAACTTTATGAATGGAGGAAACCGCACCAGAGGACAGGCGGACGGCTTCACGCTGGATATCCTTCCCAAGCTCAAGGATGTCAAGAGCAGCGTAAGACACACACACACACACACACACACACACTCTCAGACAGTGTGTTTGTGTCTAAAGCTGTGTGTGTGTGTTGTTTTGAAGTATTAGCTCACGTCCAAAATAAAAATGTCCTCATGTCATTCAAGATGTCCGTGTCTTTGTTAAAGTTTTAGAGGATAGCATTCACCGTATAGTGGACTTTTTTGAATAACTGATCGATAGGCTCGATAAAACCCAATTTCCTTGTGTAGGATCATGTAGAGCTATTTAAAGCTACATTGAAACTTGAATTTAACCGTTAAAGGGTCAAATCAGATCAAATGGGATCAGATGCCCATTTTCTGCAAGTTGGTATGATTTTTTTTTTAGGGTCTTAACAAAATATATACAATTGTTTGGTTAAAATCTCTGTGGTAGTGTAAAAAACACCTACACAAGTTTTTTTTCATCAGATCATTATAGTCGAATGCTAATGAGCTCTGCTGGCCCCGCCCCTCTCTTCTTTTGACTGACTGTAAACCCTTATACTTGCTTCTTCTGCAGATGAAGCTGGATCCTGAAAGAGTGTTTGTCTATGTAAATACGTGATCAGGATTGGGGCGTTCCCTTCAAAACTAATGTTAATCCTTCAATCAGAGACACCTTATCTTCCCCAGCATCGGAGTCAGTGATGGACTGATGACCTGTCAATCAGCTGTTGTGGGAGGGGCCTGTGCAGAACTATGTCATTCTGACAGGAATCTCAGAACGGCCTGATTTGAGAGAGAGGATTTAAAGAAACTGGGTGTATTTTTATGATTATAGGATGCATGCGTACACGCACTTCCAACAAACATTTGTTTAAACATCTTTTAAAGTGAATGCTTTAAACCCACTGATCCCCACTGAAGTCCACTATATGGAGAAAAATCATGGAAAAACGTTATTTTCATTTAGATTGAAGAAAGCTAGACATGGTCATCTTGGATGACGTGGGTCATGAGTAAGTCATCAGAATTTTTATTTTGGAAGCATACTTTTATTCTGTGTGTTTTTTTCCTGTGGTTTTCAGGACAGCAGTAAGAGTCTGATGTCGTATATCGTGTCTTACTATCTGAGACACTTTGACGAGGTGAGATTCGTTAACCATGCTCTCACAGAATAATATACTCTAAAACATCTTCAGAAACCCGTGTGTGTGTTTTTCAGGACGCCGGCAGGGAGACGTGTGTGTTTCCTCTACCAGAACCTCACGACCTGTTTCAAGCATCTCAGATGAAGTTTGAAGACTTGACTAAAGATCTGCTGAGACTCCGGAAGGATCTGAGAGGTAAAGTCAAACGAAACTTCAGATCTGCTCTGATGCTCTCAGATGGATGAGTGTTGTGCTAAAAAGGTCTATGGGTTATTACTAACAGGTCTGTAGGTTATTGTGGTGTAAATCAGTGTAGTGGTGTGTGTTGCTAGGTGCTTAAGTAGTGCTTATTAGTTTCTAGTGTTGTTAGACTGAAAAAAAGAGCAGCTAGTACTTCAATGAGTTTGAAAATACAATGTGCACAGAAAAGAATTGTATAGGGTTTACTTTGAATAATTAAAAAGAAATGGCAAGGAACACACTGGATTAAATATGAAATTGTAAAGTAGAAATCATTTCAATAATCTGTTCCACAGCTTTACAAGCATTTAGTTTTACTGTGTGTGTGTGTGTGTGTGTGTGTATAAATGAACACAATCAACACAAGAACTTTGATCAGACATCTGAAATAATTGAAAGCTGAATCATTCCTCACAGTGACGGCCACATGTTAACCTGAGCGTTATTATTAGTGTGTGTGTGTGTGTGTGTGTGTGTGCGCTGTGGTCAGCCATTAATAGCTCTGGAAGTGTTTAACACATTGGCAATAGTTAGCAGGCCTCTGCTTCATGTTATGATTCATTTTACCATTTTAGCTTTCTCTCAAGTTCTGTGATTCTTGGCGTATATATGTATACATGTGAAGTTACACATCTTTATTTATTCATATACATACAGTACAAATACAGCAAATAAAGCAATGTATACTATACTATATATATTATAAACATTAACATCATCATTTTCTGTAAGTCTGCTTTGAAAAAAAAACACACAAACAATGCTATACAAATAAAAATGAGTAGAGATCAATACAACAGAATAATGGTGCTATATATTATTGTAGTGATAACTGGATCTGGATACAAACTGAGAAACAGAATAAGAAAGAAACAGACTAATATATTAGAGTAGATGTCTTTCTTTTTACGATGTAATGAGTACATAGATTTGAATAATAAGGATTTGAATAATAAATGTTTATTAGTGTGTTGTGTAGACTAAACTGAAAGAGTGTGTCTGCCTCCTGAACAGAGTTAGGGAGATTGTTCCAGAGTTTAGGTGCTAGATAGGAAAAGGA
>NW_025047949.1:0-3280 GCF_018831695.1 Puntigrus tetrazona | reverse complement strand
TCTGTGTGTGTGTCTCTGTGTGTGTGTCTCTGTGTGTGTGTCTCTGTGTGTGTGTGTGTCTCTCTCTGCGTGTGTGTGTCTCTCTCTGCGTGTGTGTGTGTGTGTCTCTCTCTGCGTGTGTGTGTGTGTTTGAGGCCCAGTGTAATTTCCCCATTAAATTTTTTATGGGTGCATTTTTTTTTTTTATAAAAAAACCATTGTGAAATATTATAATTTAAAGTAGCTGTTTTCTCTCCGTGTGATGAAGTGTAATTTATTTCTGTGATTTTCAGTCTTCAGAGTCATATGATCAGAAATCAGAATAATATACAGATTTTTCTGCTTGGTTTTTACATTTTATTTCATAAATACCGTTTTCTAAGTGAAACACATGAAGGGCCTCGTTTATGAAACACGAGTGGAATCAGTTCATAAGCTCCACTTTCTGTATGAATGAACTGATTTCTTGTGTTTGGTGAATGAGGCCCGGTGTGTGTGAGAGACTGTTTTCTGAATGTGAGCGTTGTGTTTCCCAGCATGCACTGCGGAGGTGGACAAGGTGTGCTCGGTCTCCACTGAGGAGCATCTGCAGCCGTTCAAAGAAAAGATGGAGGCGTTCGTGAGTGAAGGTGAGTGAGTCTGACGACGTGGGAATGATCCTCGGACTCGCTGAAGTGTGACTGGTGTCAATTAAACGAGGGATTCCTGGGATTCCTGCCGTGTCTCTCCGGAGGATCGGCTTGATTCAGCCGGAGCAGGTTTACTAATGTTTCCTGACCTCTAGAGCCGCGAGCATGAGATTCTGCTGACCCCGACTCACATTAATCTGAGTCCCTGACCCACTGGACCTGAGGTCTGCCCACACACACACACAGAGAGACGCACACACACACTCACAGATGCACACACTCACAGACACATACACACGCACTCACACGCACGCACAGACACTCACAGACGCACACACACTCTGCACACACTCACAGACACACACACATACACACTCTGCACACACACAGACGCACACTCACACATACTCTACATACACACTCAACACACACAGACACTCACTCCCTCACACACTCGTTGTTTCTATGTTTTATGGGGACTCTTCATAGGTGTAATGTTTTATTCTGTACACACTGTGTGTGTGTTATTGTTCTCTTCCAGGAAACTACTCATGTTTTTACATTCTCAAAAATGTAATCCTGTATGTTTTATTAGTTAGTTTCCTCATGGAGACCTAAAAAAATCCCCAAAAGGTCAACATTTACTGGTACTCCTATCATTGTGGAGACATTTGGTCCCATAACATGATAAATACCACACACACACACACACACACACACACACACACACACACATCAGGACTGTCTCTGTGAGTGTGTGTGTGTGTGTGTGTGTGTGTGGGGATTTGTGGTTTTTCATGGTGTCAAACTTTTAACTACTACCAGCCTCAATTTATCAAAGAGCATCTTCTGTCTTGACCGCCGCTGACCTCTGCCCTTCTGAGGAAGCCTCTCATTGTCTTCTCACCAGAAAGAGACTAAATCTCATAAAGATACAAATGTATTTGTGTGAGACTGAAAGTGTGTGTGTTTCAGTATGTGCCATATATATTTGTATCTGTCTATCTTATTAAATATACAAATTATTTATACATATTGTTTTATTACTAATAAATGAATGTAAACTAATTTAAATGAATTTCGTGTCTGTGTAGTGGACAGGATGTTCACTAATGAGTCATAAATTACATTATTTTCACCCTTCCTCTCATAATATATTGTTTTGACTCGTGTATAACTGGGCAAATGACTGGAATAAGTGGGTCGTTAGCGGCTAGCCGTGCTTTTTCTGCCAGTTACAGCTTATTAGCAAAAACATTCTGTTCTGTCCACGACATATCAGACACAGACAGGAAAGATCACCTTTATTTGAAGGAACTATACTGTTTATACCTTACTCTGTGTGTGTGTGTGTGTGTGTGTGCGTGCGCGCACAGATCTTCTCTATATATGTATGTGTGGGGTTTTTTTTTTGTTTTTACCTATATTTTATTATATAGTACTGCTTTTATAAATGCAATATGTACATTTTATAAGTGTACTCATACAATAGAAAAGTTTGAACCCCAAAAATATTGTTAATGTTATTAACTGAGGAAATGCTTTATTGTTTTCTGTAGAGCTGCTTTTTAAAATCAGTTTGTATGGTATAAATAAATGTGACTTAAATCTGATTAGACAGTTTATTTGTAATTTCTTTTGTCTTTTTTTTTTTTTTTCTACAGCAAAAACAGAGCTGGAAAGTCAAGAGAAGCAACTCAATGACACCCACAAAATGTAAGGCATTCTCACACACACACAGAGACACACACACACACACACACACACACACACTGATTTCTGTGTTTTAAAGCTGCGTCGTCTGAAAGGTTTAAACGCAGCGCTCTGAAGATCTTGCTGGGATTTCTTTGTGCTGGTGTGTGTCTCAGGTTCCTGGAGCTCTGCGTGTTCTTCTCGGTGAAGGCCAAGAGCGGAGAGAAAGAGGTTTCACCGAACACCTTCTTCACCGTCTGGCACGAGTTCTCCACAGACTTTAAAGACACTTGGAAGAAGGAGAACAAGCTCATTCTGCAGGAGAGGTATGTCAACACACACTTTCCTGGAGCGGAGTCAGGAATGCTCCTCTTCAGAGATACCCGTGAGACTGTAATATCAGAAATAAAGCTTGTTCATGTTTATTCACTAATAACACTGCTCTATTTCACCAGTCGTTGCATCACCAAGCGACGCTGCTGTTTTCAACGAGTTGATGTGATTCAGTAAGAATCAGCAGATCACAGAAGAAAGCGTTTCATATGATTTGCTATTTTTTATTTTTTTTTATTTACATTTTCATGATCCAGCTCTCTATGGATCACCATTAGGTGTCAAAAATACCTTGACTAATGATCTACGAAGTTATGTTACAGTAAAAATATTTCAAAATCTTTTTTTTTCGAACTTTCGAACATGACAGTTTCACTTATTACTGAGCAGCTGAAGCATGGAAAACCACTCGTTTTCTTCTTAAAGTAGAAGTTTGTGCGAGTAAAACCGCTCTGGAGTGATTTAATGCAGCTTCACCTCAGATACCTGAGCAGACACAGGTGCATCATGGGACGCGGTCTGCTTCAGAGACTGATGAGCAACGCTTTGTTCTGACACTGAGAAGTGGACTGAACGGCATTCCTCGAATTAGACGCTCTCGCACGCCAGTCAATCTCCCAGAGTAATCTCCCAGTGTGTGTGTGTGT
>NW_025047948.1:0-362 GCF_018831695.1 Puntigrus tetrazona | reverse complement strand
TGACCACGCAGGAAGTGTTTAGTCAAAACACAGAATTCTGTGATCTGATTGGCCAACTCACCTGTCAGTCAAACTCCCTCTGAAGGCGGTCCAAACTAAAAAGACTAGTGTTTCTCAACCAGCGGCCGAAACTAACCTCCAAGGGATGACTTAAATATGATACTACTAGTGATAACTAATTAATTTACAGTGCTGTCAAATATTAATCACATTTGCATAATGTTTGTTTCGGTGCATATGATGTATAATTAAATACACATACAGTACATATAATACAAATATACAAATATTTAATACAAAATATATAATACAAATATATAGGCATAGCATCTATGCATATACAATCTCTGTGTGTGTGTGTG
>NW_025047947.1:0-1483 GCF_018831695.1 Puntigrus tetrazona | reverse complement strand
CTGGATGTTTTTCTGCACTGCTGTTGAAAGTAGCTGCTACTGAAGCACAGGAGGAGCATCTCTCTCATAATTCTACTTCCTGTAAACATGTCAGACGCTCTCAGCTGCCAGATACATCACGACACGCGTCTGTTTGCTTTGCTCTTCTTCTCCGGCGGACCGCTGAGTTACGGCTCTTGACTCCAAGCGCTGAATCAGTCATGTTTTATGAGCTTCAGCTCTCGAGGTCGTCTCTGATCATGATTTCAGCAGGATGTGTAAATGCAAACACAAAAAAACAAAATTTCTCCTTGGTTTGACTACATCGTCTTTATCTCATTTGTGGATGAGATACACATCAAATTATCCTATTCAATATGCAATAATTATTTAATTCTTACCAGTTGTGTGTGCGCATTAGATTCTCAATTTTGGCCCATTTAGAACATTTGTAATGATTATTTAAAATGAATATTCAATAACTATTAAATATATTAGCATATTAAAATAATGGTATTTTAAATGCTTAACAATTTTTTTAAACTATTGATTGCTGTTTGTTCAAACACAGCTGCATGAATCCGACTGGAGCCTGAGAGGACTCATTGTGACTCAGAGCATGGCCAATTATGGTGTTTGTGTTTCATTCAGTGGATTGAGGGTCATGGAGATGAAGCTCTTGGCGTCCGTCCACACACATGACCCACAGAAGAGAGACGTGTGCTAAACGAACCCGCTCCTGAGCCGCTTCATCACAGAGCGTGACGCATCTTAATAACTTCCGAGCGCTCAGGTTAAGCGATGTAGAGATCTGTCAGGACTAGTTAAAGTTAACGAGGAAGAGCTGTCTCCTGTACGGTCAGATGGACCACTGAAGAGCGGCGTATAGACCGGTCTTCACTGAAGATCTGAATGTCTTGCTGTGAGAGCTGTACGCTAAGAGTTACATTACAACAATATGAGCAATTCAAGAGTGTGCTGTGTGTGTATGCCACACTTAAACTACTGATGCTGTGTGTGTGTGTGGGATTGTGGGTAACTGGTACGCTCAGTTTGTGCCGGTGACGGGGATTAGGGCTGTTTTTGGTGTGTATCTGAACCCTGCTGGTCACATTCACTTCCTCCTGAAGCTGCTGTTAAACCTCAGCTCACTGTAGACACACTCAAGACACACATCACTGCAAACCAGCGTCTTGTTGTTGTTTTAATATTTTCTATCTTAATTACATTTTAGAGTTTACTTTTGTCTGTTTATTTGTTTTTAAGTGTTTGTTTAGTTTGGTTATGCTGTATGATATAGAGTATGTTGTAGAGTATTATATAGAGTATGATGTATGCTGTAGATGTGTGGAGTATGATGAGTATGATTCAGAGCGTCACTGAATATGTTGTAGGATGAACATGTAGTAGGTTATGATACACATTGAGTATTGTAGAGTATGTTGTAGGGTATGATTTTAAAGTATGCTGTAGGTCTGTGGAGTATGATTGAGTATGATGTAGA
>NW_025047946.1:0-7486 GCF_018831695.1 Puntigrus tetrazona | reverse complement strand
CTGTATGATATAGAGTATGTTGTAGAGTATTATATAGAGTATGATGTATGCTGTAGATGTGTGCAGTATGATGAGTATGATTCAGAGCGTCACTGAATATGTTGTAGGATGAACATGTAGTAGGTTATGATGTAGTACACATTGAGTATTGTAGAGTATGTTGTAGGGTATGATTTTAAAGTATGCTGTAGGTCTGTGGAGTATGATTGAGTATGATGTAGTTTATGACCTAGAGTATGATTCTGGGTATGTTTTCAGAGTATGATGTTGAGTATTATGTAGAATATTTGAGCGAGGTGTTAAGATGTTGAGTATGTTGTAGGGTATTTTGATTGATTATGATTTTGAGTGTGATGAGGTGTTTTTTTCAGGGTATGATGAGTGTGTTGTAGAGTAAGATGTTGAGTATGTATTGAGTAAGATGTAGAGCGTGATGCAGTGAGATTTAGAGTATGATATTGAATATGCTGTAGATGTGTGGAGTATGATGATGAGATGTTGAGTATGTTCTAATATGATGATGAGCATGATGTGGGATGTGTTGTAGGGTATGATTTATAAGTATGATATTGAGTAACACTGAGTAACTTTTTCTCTCTCTCTCTGTCTCTCTCTCTCAGGCTGAAAGCAGCAGAGGAGTGTTTCCGACAGGTCAAAGAAAAAGCCACATACAGCGTCAAACCCAAACACGCATCTGGAATCGTAAGTCGTTTAGAGCAACATAAGTCGGTTGAAATTTGGTAAAACGTTTTACTAAATTTCCACTAAATTAGTTTATTTAAACAGCTAAAATGAATAGTTTGCATGTTTTTTTTTGTTCATTGTGTTATAGAATCCACCACAGTCACAGCTGTTTCTGCCGCTGATCATTCATGTAATTGCAAAGCAATGAGATTAAATAGTTTGTTTTATCCTTTATTCGGTGTCTCTCCAGAGCTCTAGATGCTGCTCATAACCCTGAAATAAACAGTTCATGCCGTGTTTTCAGGATGTTGTCGTTCAGATTGAGGTCATGAGAGCTGAATGACATTATACTTTCATTAAATGAGGCTCTATGTTTCCTCTCAGAAAGCAAAGTTGGGCATGAAGATCTGAGGCAGATGAGGACGGATTCATCTGTAAATCACTCTCGCAGCATCTTCAGTGTTACTCCTCCATCTGCCGTACCACACAGGAAGTATCCGCCGTCTGAATGTGATGTCATATCCTGTGTCCTGATGGATGAACATATCACAGAACATACTGGAAGACTGAAGCAATATCATCAGAACAAGATTGTTTTATTTTTAACGGACTAAAAAAAGGTGAGAGAAAGCGACAGTATCTAGTCTTTATTTTAAACATCGGCACCGTCACATGCTTTTAAACCAACACTAGTTAGTGCAGGTTAGTGCTCTAGTCTTCAGCTGGTTTAACATGTTCAAAGCACACTCCAGTCCTACAGGACCTGAAAGAGACACTTCAGTATGTACAGTATGAATCGGCGGCGAACGTTCAGGAATCTACTCAGTGTTTTTGTGAAATTATGCAATATTGTTTTCTGTTTGGGCTGCATTCACTCACTCGATGTATTTAAGAGGATGTTTTTTTAATTTAATGTAAATGATATTAACATCTTTATGTAGCATTGGTTTGTTTTTAGCATGTGCGTGTCGGAGGTGTGGATGGACGTCTGCGCTCTGTGCAATAACTGTTTGTATCTGAACGTTTTGAGAAGAGTGTAATTTATGTAAAATAAAGGGATTAATAAATTCAGACATTTTAATTTATTTCACACGATTGGAGATTCACTTGAACATTCGCCATGGATCCGCATCTTCAGGGTTGTATTATGTGTCTTAAATGAGCATTTTGGGACATTTATTTGGAGTCTCTGCTCCGTTGAACAGGTTTTACTGCGTTTACACCAAAAACATGGTGTGTTTTTTCTGATTTACTGAACATATCTTACAAATAACTAGCTGGAATGCATAAGAATATCACTTTTCTTTTTTTTCATATCTCTTTCATGGTTTGCTCTTTATGTGGATGTTTTACGATGTCATTTACTGCCTTCTTTCCACTTCTAATCCCAGTGTTTACTGGAAGATCTTTGAAGCAGTGTCAAACTGACGGAAAGCACTTTTTTTTTTCCACAGATAATGGAAACACAAACGCACAATAACATTGTTTATTATAAGTGCACTTCAGTTACATTCTGCAAAGTCACTCTGAAAGTAATCGTTATATTAAGGAAGCTCGTTTCTGCCACCAGAATAAAAAATAAATAAATTGAAAATGTTAGCTGACAATTTTCTCAATTCTGAGAAAAAGAACATTTGCATCCAAGAAAGTCACAGCTGCAAGACACACCTGGAACTCAGAGGAAAAAGTCAGAATTGCAAGAAGAGTTTATATCTTCAGATTGTTTTTGTTTTTAACCATGAAACAAAAAATAAGTCACATTTACCTTTATTTTTAATTTTATTTTTTTTATGGGACAGTTCGGCAATTCTATGCTTATTTCACTATTCTTTTTTTTTTTTCTCCATTTTGCGTGATATTGCTCTCAGTTCTGTGAGGTCAGAATTACAAGATATGAATTAAAATCATATTCTCTGAATTCTGAGTTTGCATGTATTCATTTCAACTTGATCACAATTCAGATTTTAGTTTTTCTCACAATTGCATGTTTTCCCAAGTATTCTTTCTAAATAGACGTTTTGGATGCTACAGAGTTCATAACTTGTATTTCAAAGTTTATATCAGAGTTTCAGAAATGTGAGAGAGAAACCCTGAATTGCAAGGAAAAATAGAATTCTGAGCCTTGAAATCTGTATTATGTAGTTGTGTTGTTGGCTCCATTGTTCTCTTATAGTTGCAGCATTTATTGAAACTTTCTCATAGTTCTTCCTGGTGGACAGGCTTTAATACTCACTTCACCAGTTTGATTGCGGAGCTTGGTTTTGAAATGGAGCAAATCAAACTCTGCTGCAAATTAACACTTAAACCAATGGAGAAAAATCAAGTGGATTAAAACGCATGAAGGCTAGGGTTCCCATTTCAGCTTTAGTTAAACCAGACTGAACTCCTAAAAAACAGAAGACAAGGATAGAACTCAATACTTTTAATATAGACTTCAGTTATTTCTCTACATATATATATACTTTGCTGTACCATATTTCTATAGAATCTCTATAATCCGTCTAGTTATGCATGTTTGGTGTTAACTAGCATCGGTCATCACACAGCAGCGGCTCCTGTCCAGCGTGGAGTCATTTCTTTCATGTCAGTTAGTTTCCACACACTCTCTAGTAACCGATTATGAGCCTGGTGACCACTGATGACTGATAATGACCAATAGTGTCCATTGATGACTAAGAGTGATCAATGATGATTAAGAGTCACTTATAGTGTCTGATGGAGTCTGTTGAAGACCAGTGGTGACCAATAGTTTCTAGTAGGGACCGATAGTGATGATGACCACTAGTGTCTGACTGAGACCAGTAGTGTCCACAGGAGACCAGCAGCGACGATAGTGTCCTATGATGACCAATAGCAACCAGCGATGACTGATGGTGATCAAAAGTGACCAGTAGTAACCTATGGTGACCAATAGTATCTGATGGAGACCAGGAGTGACCAACAGTGACTGATAGACTGTTGGAAACTATTGGTGACCGACTGTGACCAATAAAGACCAGTGCTAATTGTTAGTAACCAATGAAGACCTAGGGTGACTAATAGTGTTCAGTGACTACTGATAGTGACCAATAGCGACTAGCAGTGACTGATGGTGACTGTTGGAGACCAGTAGTGACCAACAGTAACCAATAATGTCCAATGACCGATAGTTACCATTGATGACCAATGGTAGCTGATAGTGTCCAAAGGAGACAAGCAGTGACCAGCAGTGTCAAATGATGACCAGTAGGGTTCGATGGGGACCAGCAGTGACTGATGGTGACCAACGGTGGCTAATGACAACCGTTAGAGGCAAATGTTGACCGACTGTGACCAATGATGACTGATAGTGTGACCAGTGTCCAGCCGGAGAGTCTTAAGATGGCGTTCCGAAGCCTTGCAGTCTCTCAGCACAGATTAGCAGCAGGTGTTTCCAGTGAAGCGTGGTCAGGATCTCACCGTTTTCCGGATTCGGACACGCTGACGGACATGCAGCGGCACTGCTTGACCCTCTGGATCTTGCGGTAGCGGACGTCCGGCTGCAGGTCGGGGCAGTCGAGCTCCACAGTGAGGCTGGTGAAGCGCTGCGGTCTGCAGAAGGCACAGGACTGGAAGGACTCCTGCTCTTTCCTGACGTGCCGCGGGATGTAGAAGGAGTTGCACTGACCGTAGCAGAAGCGGTTGATGACGGTCCGGCTCTTGCAGCCCTCCTGACTGACCGTCTGCCGCAGCGGCTGCGTCTTGCACCAGTCGCTCTTCAAGTATTTGCGCTCAGTCACCACCAGAGCTTCCTGGCTGGAGGCCAGCACTTCCTGTTTGCGCGTGCGGCGGTCAGAGGTGTTGGAGCTGGTCTTGTAGGGGGACGGGATGGATCCCTGCGGTCGGGTTTTACGTCCGGCGGAGACGAGACACAGCAGCCCGGCGAGAAGCAGCCACAGCGCCACCTTACAGCTCATCCTGAAACAGATAGAGAGTCAATGACCTTTCGTTCTAAACGAATGAAAACATCCTGCAAAGTGCACGGTATATAAAGAAAGTCGAGTCTGAATCACTGAAACGAGTCATTTTGAAACAAATCCCAGTCTGTTAGATGAAATATTAGCTTATTCCCCGCCCACTTTGCTCTTTTCCCATTGGTCTGAATGAAAATGTAGCTTGATTCTTGACCACTAGGTGTCTCTTTAGGGAGCGTTAAAAACTCACAAACACTGCTTTAAATGAAATCAACCATCGGAGTTTGGAGAAACTGAACGAATTGTTTGGGAATCACTGAGTGAATAAGTTAAAAAATAAATGCATTTCTTTTTTTAACTTATTCGCTCAAAGTAAATGAAAGTGTTTTTGATCTTGCATGCATGCCATCCTGTTGCTGGCGACTCAAAACATCAAAATTAAAATCCTCATCATTACACACTCCTGAGAATAAACTACTTTTGTTGATTAATGCAGGAAAAAAACTGAGCTCCAAAAGACAGACATGAACTAAAACATTCAAACTGTGTGGTTTAGGGTTAACTAGACTAGGCTTGTGGTTTTGGGTTAGACTTTTAATACAGTAGTTAGTGCACACACTATATTTACATATATACATTTATTCAAATCATTACTCACAATTATTTTTTTTTTAAGCAAAAAGATGTTGGATCAAAGGTTGTGTGCTGTGTATATTTGTGCATATGAATAAAAACACATGCATGTATGCATTTAAGAAAATATGCTACGTTCATATATTAAATATATTTATATAACCTAAAATAGTATAAAGGTACAGCCAGAGCCCTCTGTAAGAAAAACAGCGGAAGGGAACGAGTGTGACTGTAACCGTCTTCAGAGAGCCTCGTTCTTACACACACACACACACACACACAGACAAGCACTTAAACTCATTTGTTCACAAACATGCATTTTCACACACATTTGCATTTATTCACAAACGTGCACACACACTTTCACTCATGCTTTATCCTCTCACACACACACACACACACACTCTATTTCTCTGGTTTGGATGAGTTCATTACTGCAACATTCCTTCCCATTAAATATCAATCTCTGTGAAAAAGCACAAGAAACAAACATGATCTGTGTGTTCTCCGTCTCGTTTGTGTGTGTGTGTGTGTGTATTCCTGTGTACTCTTGGGGTCAGAAACCGTCTTTAAGTTTGACTAAAAAAGCGAGAGTTGTGTTCTGACACGTTTGCTGATGGCTCACAGATGGAGCGTTTCAGACCGACGTGTCCCGTCTAAAGAGTTCTGAAGGGTCCGTCTGACTGAAGCGTTTCGCCCTGAGCTTTCACTCCGTTTCCTGTGAAGACAGGAAGTCACAGATTAACTTTAATTTGTCACTTTGTCTGCCGTCAGCAGAGTTTCCGAGCGATCCGTCAATCACTCCGGACATCTTTAGCACAGATGTGGCGTCGCCGGAAGGAAAAACCAATCCGACTGATTCATTCCCATAAGCAAAATATTTACAAAGCAGCTCTTTGTCGTGAATCAAAGCTCATTCCAGAGAGCGTCGGGATCGAACCGGCGTTTTCTACCTTCTGTTCTTGATTAGAAATCTTTAGTGTTTGCTCGGGATCTATGACTGATTCGTCCGGTCTTTATCGGAGAAGTCGCTCAAAACGTCGCATTTGAGGTTTTCTCAAAAAAGCGTTGCCTCCAAACAGTAATGAAGCGCTTTCTTTTATCTTCTGAGAGCACTATCTTTCTCCGTACATGCACACAGTTCAGTCACGTTATGATGTATTAGATCCGAGCAGGACAGTTCTATGTACATTTTTACAGTCACAGACGACCAAAATAAAAATTGTTTTAATTTAATTGAATTGTAGATTTTAATAATCTACAAACTGGCTAAATTGTAATTCTTAAAGTGATTGATATTAAGAGAGGCAGAGGAGGAAATGACTTCAGAAACGTTTAACTTGATTTTTCAGAATTGAATTTTTAATTAAACAGAAATCTGAGTCTTTTTGGGCTAAAAAATGTTAAAAAATGAATGCAGTACAAATCATTTGTAGCTGCTGATCAAATACAATATGCTTTCACTTTAAGTTTCATTACTTTAAGACTCAGGAAGCACTCCAAAACCTTCATACATGTGTTTCATGTTGATGGAAATATTACATAATAATAAATATTATTTTAATGTCATATGAAATCTTTATTTTTGAAATGGCTCAAGAAAACCCAGTTCAAATTCACAAAAACAAAACCACTTGAAAACTTTTAAACAAAATCAATTCTTTTTTTTCTTGACTAAACCCCTTCAGATGAAAACGATGGTTCCTCAGTAGAGGGATGTGTTATATTCATCAGAAACATGCAAATGTCCAAAATGTTTAAATATTTTGAGACAAGGCAATATGTATTTTGCTGAAATGTTTCTAACGCTAAAACTTTTTACAAAGTATATTTGTATATTATCTAAGTTGAAAACTGAAACTTTTTAAAACGGTTCTCTCTTCTTATATAAAATAATAGTAAAACCTCTGAAAACTCTTCTGAACGCTCTGGAGAAATTTAGTTCCCTTGCTAAAAAACAACCGAGAAGAAAGGAAAGGTCATGACCTTGGTTTAGGGTCAAGGAAGATGGGAGGGGTCACAGGAAGTGACACACAAAGCAGCCAATCACATCCTTAGAATCCTTTCCTCTGAGAGTGAAGAGTTCTGACTGGTTCTGATCAGATGAGTCACACTATTAACTAAATGCTGAAGAACTCAACCAATGAGGCTATAATTAGATGCGTTTAACTGCATGGAAGAATAATTTATCACTGTTGAGATTTTTTTTGACTTTTGAATGCTGCTGCTTTTTTTTT
>NW_025047945.1:82500-91901 GCF_018831695.1 Puntigrus tetrazona | reverse complement strand
TTATATGAAATAATAGAAGTCTATGCGATTTTAATTAAATAAATGAGTGTATTTGTTTAATTTTTTTTCTATTTTCATTTGACTTTTAATTGAAGTTTTTATCTTCAGTGACTTTTCCAGTGGTTTGTAATTAAACTCAGAGAGGATTTACAAATAATAATTATATTATACAACAATTATATCGTTGTGCAACAGTCTAGTCTTAGATTTATGTCTATCTCATAAAAATAATAATAATAATAATAATAATATGTCATAAAACAGGTTCTCATCACACATCATTCTGCAGGGCGGGAAACTTTTCAAGTCGAATAAAACCCTAAATGAATTCCATATAATATAATAATTGATAAATATGCAAATATCAGGTCAGTGTTAGAATAAACACAGAATAAACTCACATTTATAAACACCTTGCTCTTCTGATTATTATTTTAATAGCATTCATGCAATGATCTCTTTTCTAAGAAGAAATGCATCGACGTGAGTCTCTCTCACAGATCTCTGCTGGAATATTTATTTACTAATTAATTTTTTATTCATCAAGCGCATCATCAGCACATTAATATGTGTGTTTCTGTTAATCACTGATCCCAGACTCATCTTATTAGTCACATGACCACAGACAGGCATAATATAACAAACATACATTTTAATATATTTCTTTTATTTTACAGTTAAAGTGTATTGTTATATCTTTAGTATAGATTACAGTACAGTAATGGAGGTATAAAAGGCCATTCAGGTTATTAATATAGCTTTATAAATGATTCTCACGTGTTATCATGATGAAGGGCTTTTTCTTTAAGATAAACAGAGAGCTCCACTGCAGCTGTAATTAATATATTATAACATTTTATCATTTTATTCCAGACTATAAAATAAAAATATTAACTGCACAAACTCACATCTTTCAGCTGCTGATCATAAAAACTGACACAGAATTGTGTAAAACAGGGATGATTTTTATGATAAAAAACTGGGAAAAACATTAAACATCCACAAACCGTTAATAACAAGCAGATAAATAACTTAATAAATATAGAGTCATACTCCAGCAAACCATTATAAATCAGGTTTTTGTCCAGTCTTGTGTCGCGCTGCTGATTTGCAGAAATAAACATTGAACTAAAAAAACACACAGAAATAGAGACGGAGCAATAACTTCACCAAAACTGAATCATAACTGACTCACTCTTGTAAAAAGTGCATCTCATGTATTTGATTCTCTCCCGATTCAGACCAGACTTATTATGGATTGCTTTCATTGCGTCTCTTGTCTTCTCCGGATGTTAACGGGTCAGTTTGGACTCTACGTCCTGGCGGCACCCATCCGCTTCATCTCCTGCGCAGCGGTTCTCAGAGAGCTGCTGTGAGCGTCACAGATGTCCAGAGCCACTGGCGCTCCACGTGCTCTCTGCGGGGCATGAGCCTGCGACCCGCGCCATCCTCCAGAACCACGGGCCCTTCAGCAGGAACACGGGCTGTGGTGTGTAAGAAGTGCGCCGCGCGTCCAGGTCCCTGGCGCGGATGGTCTCCGGGATCACGCCGGAAACACCTCGCTCAGTTTTTGTGGAGATGAAGAAGCCAGACGATTCTCGCGCACATCAAACCTGAACACCTGAGGATTAATATCTGTCATCCTACTAGAAATAACACTCTACAATACTAGACATTCACAGAATATCACATGCACTGTGTATATTTATTATGTATATGTATATATATAAAATACACACACGTATGCATATATTTGAGAAAACATTTGTTTATATATATATATATATATATATATATATATTTTTTTTTTTTTTATTATATATATATATATATATATATATATATATATATATATATATATATATATGTGCATTTTATGAATATAAATAAATGCATGTAAATATTTTTAAATATATACTGTGTTTGTTTATGAATTTAAATGTTTTTAATATATACTGTGTTTGTCTTTAAATGTACAAAACGTTTATTTTGGATGCAATTAATCATTGCCCAGCGCTGCTGCTGATGTAGTAATCATTAATAAATGGTTTAGTTCTTCGTGAGTTGTACATTAACTTCTTATCTTTGCATTAGTTAAGCATGAATGGATGCATATGTCTGATTTATCACGCTCTTTTTCAGAGCGCTAGCAGCTTTGTTACCCCGTGAGCCTTGAAGAAGTATATGTGAGCGTCTCCGGTCAGTCGTAGTACGCGGTGTCCAGCGGTCCGGACACGCCGGGAAAGCCTTCAGAGATCAGACGAGGATAAGAGCGTCCGTCTGCGTCTGCGGTGAGCACCTGATCGTTCTCGCTGTCGTAACGCCAGTACTGCACTCCTGAAACAAGACAGCTGGACCTTTTAAACATTTTTATTGCAATGCAATGCAAAACAATGCATTGCAATATAAATGGGAAAATATATCAATATAAATATGTAAAAAAAAAACACCTTGACAAAAGCAAATGTGCAAAAAAATAAATACAATGCAAAATACAAATTTGTAAAATACGCAACCCCCCGACATGCTGCATGTGTAACATAGGTGAATAATAAATAAATCATTTTTAAAACACTCTGCAAAACACAAATGTGCATTATGCAACATAATGCTCAACACAAACATGAAATGTGTGTTGTTGTTGTTTTTTTTTAAATGCAAAATACAAATTTACAATGCTGATTGACCTAAATAAAATGATAAAATATAAAAAAGCTAAACTGGAAAAAATGTTTAATGCAAAATAATGCAAAACATCAATGTAAAATACACATAATAACCCTGCAAAATAAACGTATGTATCTATGTAAGATTTTTTTTTTAAATGTAGAATGCAAAATGATGCAAAATTGTAAACCATGCTTACATAAAACTGTATTTTTATGCAATGCAATGCATAAAATATATATTAAAATTACAAAACACAAATATAAGCATAAAAATAAAAATACAATACAAAATGCACAAAACTGCAGGTAAACTGAAAATGTTCCAGAAGTTCAGTTTGCTGTGTTCTCTTTAGGGACGTCTGTGCACTGCATTTCTCTTTTAGTTTTCTGGCTAAGACTCTATTCCGACCAAACTCCTTTGAATACCTTTGAAGAAGTAGGCCAGGCGTCAGAATGTAAGCGGTTCCAGACGTGAATGTAGGTCCACGCCGAGGCAGCAGCCGTGCCAGCGGCCTGCACCGCCACCGATCCCGTACCGCGTCCGGTTATTACGGTTCTCATAGAGCCAGTACCAGCCCTCACGCGATGAAGTAGGTGTTGAAGCGCACCACCACCTGCGCCGTATCGCCGTCTGCTCCCTCCTGATCCAGTCAAACACGGTGCTGAAGCGTCCTACACACACCTGACACAAAACATTCATTTATATGCTGTAAGAAAAACAAAGACATTGAGATGCTGCAATACTGCCAGCTTTGCATCATCTTATTTCCAGTTCTACATCGTCTGAAAGCTGAATAGATAAGCTTTCCATAGATGTATGGGATATCTGTCTGAGATTAAAACTAATAGCAAATCTGGAATCTGAGGGAGCAAAAATATTTTATGCATTACAGTGTTTACAATAGAATGGGTATTTGGTTTGGAAACTGTCATAATGTATTGAAACCTTTAAAATGCATGCTTTTCTGTGTATAATATTATGAATATAATCCCTGACTCTCACCGTATAAACTCTGAATGGATTTCCGGTCCATCCAGTCGATCTCAAAGCCGGAGTCCTGTGGAAGATAACTGGGTTGCATGATGGATCCGGGACGGAAGATGTGAGGAAGTCCTAAAACATGACCGATCTCATGAACCGCTACCTGAACGAAGCACACGACATGACTCAGTCAGATTCAGAACAGTGATTCAGATCAGATTCAGAACAGTGACTCACATCAGAGATTGAGATTAGATTGAGATCAGTGATTCAGATTCAGATCAGTGATTCGGATCAGAGATTCAGATTAGATTGAGATCAGTGATTCAGATTCAGATCAGTGATTCGGATCAGAGATTCAGATTAGATTGAGATCAGTGATTCAGATTCAGATCAGTGATTCGGATCAGAGATTCAGATTAGATTGAGATCAGTGATTCAGATTCAGATCAGTGATTCGGATCAGAGATTCAGAGTAGATTGAGATCAGTGATTCAGATTCAGATCAGTGATTCGGATCAGATTCAGAACAGTGACTCACATCAGAGATTCAGATTAGATTGAGATCAGCGATTCAGATTCAGATCAGTGATTCGGATCAGATTCAGAACAGTGACTCACATCAGAGATTCAGATTAGATTGAGATCAGCGATTCAGATTCAGATTCAGATCAGTGATTCGGATCAGATTCAGAACAGTGACTCACATCAGAGAATCAGATTAGATTGAGATCAGCGATTCAGATTCAGATCAGTGATTCGGATCAGATTCAGAACAGTGACTCACATCAGAGATTCAGATTAGATTGAGATCAGCGATTCAGATTCAGATCAGTGATTTGGATCAGATTCAGAACAGTGACTCACATCAGAGATTCAGATTAGATTGAGATCAGCGATTCAGATTCAGATCAGTGATTCGGATCAGATTCAGAACAGTGACTCACATCAGAGATTCAGATTAGATTGAGATCAGCGATTCAGATTCAGATCAGTGATTCGGATCAGATTCAGAACAGTGACTCACATCAGAGATTCAGATTAGATTGAGATCAGCGATTCAGATTCAGATCAGTGATTCGGATCAGATTCAGAACAGTGACTCACATCAGAGATTCAGATTAGATTGAGATCAGCGATTCAGATTCAGATCAGTGATTCGGATCAGATTCAGAACAGTGACTCACATCAGAGATTCAGATTCAGATCAGTGATTCAGAACAGTTATTTAGATCAGAGATTGAGATCAGATTCAGATCAGTGAATCAGATTATAGATTCAGATTACATTGAGAATGGTGATTTAGATCAGAGATTGAGATCAGAGATTCTGATTAGATATTCGGAACAGAGATTAAGATTATATTCAGTGATTCAGAACAGAGAACAGTGAATCAGATCAGAAATTGATATAGAATCAGATTGGTGATTCAGAT
This sequence comes from Puntigrus tetrazona, assembly GCF_018831695.1. Lineage (NCBI taxonomy): Eukaryota > Metazoa > Chordata > Actinopteri > Cypriniformes > Cyprinidae > Puntigrus > Puntigrus tetrazona. The sequence goes on along the minus strand of NW_025047945.1, from coordinate 86,815 downwards.
CCAATATTCAGATCATAGATTCACATTAGAGAATGAGATCAGACTGAGATTCAGAGCAGTTATTGAAATCAGAGATATAATATTATTGTATTGTCTAAATCAATTTCGCAATGCAATGTTTTAATATATATATATATATATATATATATATATATATATATATATATATATATATAGTATGTGTGTGTGTGTGTAGTTTTGTTCATGCTCTCACATTACCTTGAGAAGACTGATCCCGCTGCCCGTGTTTGGGACGGTGAAGTGTTCATCATCGTCGAAGTGAATGTCTCCGAGGAACCAGGCGTGAGCGAACTCTCGTCCCGCGCCGTCGAAGCGCTGAGAACAGCCCAGATGACGTCCTGCAGCACACCATTCAGAGAACTGCTTAAAACACCATCTACATCAGTGACCAGCGTGACATCTCCACCAGATACTATGACTGCTTTAACGTCACTTATGTCTATCCTCCGCTGTAGTGAGTCAGTAACGAATATCATTTTACGTTTCCAAACATTCATCCTGCCATTAATTGTAATAACTCACTGATCTGATCATCGTTCAGTTAATACTAGTCAAAGAAGAAGAAAATCCTTCCTTTTCTTAACACTATTCCCATTTCACGGCTTTTTACACAAAACTTTTTAAAAGGGTTTCTTCTAGATTTAGTCCCAGTTTGTTCTGCTTCAAACGGAAAAGATGATCAGATCAGAACACAGATCTCACCGGATCATCACAATTAATAGCCAAATGAATGTTTGGTAATGTAAAATGATATTCAGACACACTACAGCTAGAAAGAACGAACTCCAAACCACTTTTAGCTGCATGCTGGAAATACTAGCGTTCTAATCCCTTCTAGGTCTTCAGCACTGGCCGGTCCCAAGCCCAGCCGGATGTCGATGTCCTCCAGAGGCGACTGGGTGTCCTCCTCGAACTGCAGCGGAGAGACTTCGCTCCACATGCGGAAGGCCAGTCTGAAGATGTACTTCTGCTCGTCGATGGACAGCTGACTGCTGTATCCTTCTCCGATCAGACGCCACTTCAGGAGGCCCTTGGAGAAGGCCATGTGTCCCTTCCATTCTCCGGCGTCTCTCCTCCTCCTGGTCCTCAGAAGAGCTGCCAGGTGGCGCTGTTTCTGTTCGTGAGGTTCAGTGTTAACGGCGGCATCGGTGAGGTTGAGTCTTGCGGTGCTGTTGGACTCGCTCGTGTCGTTTAACATTTGTTCAGTAGACTCCAGCTCCTCGTCCTGGTCTGGGACGCCACACCTGGGTTTATTCATGGCTGCTTTAGTGGCATCGTCAAACACACCTGTGACGGGTAGACCGGACACCTGCTGGAACTCCTTCAGGGCAGAGACGAACCGGAGATCAGGACTGCTAGATCTGGACTCGGTTCCTCTCTCCTGAAGCTCCAGAGAGAGACTGATCTCCGTCTCGTCCGCCGGGATCTGAGCATCATCACCGTCTGCGGCCTTCATGAAGCCATACTTCGACAGAAACCGCTGGAATGATGCAAAAACAGGTCAATAATAAACCAAATAAATAATAAATATATCACCTACTCTACTACACTTTAAAAATTAGATTAGAGCACAGTGATAGTGATAGCATATAATGTATTCTATTGTGTGCTTCTAACTTTTTAGCAAGAGTTTGAACTCTTTTCTGTTCCAACCAGACGATACCTCTGTGTATAAGGCAAGGTTCTCCAAGAAAACTCTTCATCAAACACCACTGACTTGGAACAGATGGGATACAGTCATTGCAGAAGAGACAGAAACACAACAAAAGAGGGGGTGCCAATACTTTTGTCCATATGGCGTATTTACAAGTCATTGGTGTTTAGCGATGAGTTTTTAGCTCAAGTTCTGCATTTAAAGTCGCACCAGGCCTCTCAAGTTCTCTCACACTCAGTCAATGTTTCTTGAAGAACCTCGCTTTATACACAGAGGCATCATCAGGTTAGAAATGAAAAGTCTCCAAGTCAAGTCAAGTGGCTTTTTATTATCATTTCAACTACATATAGCTGTGCAGTACACAACGTTTCTCCTGGACCTGGTGCTACATAAAGTCACACACACACACACACACACACATACACACATACACACAATACAAAAAGAAACTCACATGCTGAGCTAAGACAGTGTCTTAGCCACATAAAGTGCAAAGTGTGCAGACTAGTGCAAACAGCAAGGAAGTGCAAAACCCAGTGTGCAGACTAGTGCAAGCAGTGCAAAGACAGAATCAGTGCAAGAACACAAAATACAAACAACAATAAATATGAAGTGCACATCAATAAATATAAAGTGCGAGAATGCCTGTGGAACAGGAAGACCATTCAGGTGTGAGCTTTTGCTATAAATTTAGAAGCACATATTTCACTAGGATACCATTATATGCTTAAACAGTAAGATTTGTACTCTTGGAAGTTAATAAAGTGGTAATACCTTATTAGTAGGGGGTTCCAATGCTTTTGTCCATATAGCAGTTTATGCACAAATCACTGGAGTTTGGTGATGAGTTAAGGTACAAAACAGCATTCTTGGAAATTACTACAGTATTCAAACTTGTTCATTAGATTCAGATACCTGTGCAGTGTGTGTGTCGGTGATGAGCTCCGCCTGGTGGATGCTGTTGATCTCATCTGAATGATCTCTGCTGTGAAAGTCTTTCTCCGCGCTGACGGTGAAGATGACGGTCCTGAAGATGAAGATCAGCCGGATCAGAACCAGCATCGTGCGTCTCTGTCCCGCGCCGGGAATGAGCGCGCTTCCGCCGCGCGAGCTTTATAGCGCCGTGAGACGACGACATCCCCAGAAACAGACGGAAAACAGAGCTGCGCGTGAAGCCACGTGACTCTCACCTGCGCGAGAGACACACCTGCGCGGCTCTAAACCACGTCATAAAACCATCGACAAACGTCAATAAACAAACACGTTCGAACGGTACTCTATTGCTATAATCAACATAAAACATTTTATGGTTTTTAAAACTTGAGAATAAGCGTAAATGTAAATGAATAAATTATATGCAATTAAAATTCTGCTCATTCACGTTGAGTATAAAATATACACTTTTAAAAATATTATTATAAAATATACTATTATTAAAAGGTAGAGACTATTATAAATAATTTCAAATGTAAATATGTAACATTTTAGGCCTATTTCTGGTCATCAATATATAGCTATTTAATTAAAATGTCTTCATTATTATATTTTAATCTATTTATTCTAATATACTTGTGAAAAATAAGTACTTATATTGACATTAAACAATTAAATTGAATTATAATAATAGTTTAAATTTATTTACATGTCTGCCTGGTCAAATTGAGAACATACATTTAAATAAAACGTTAATAATTGTAAATGCAGTTAAAAATGTAATGTAATTTAAAAGTTATGCACAACAACATTAAATGAGGACAACATGCACAATTCGTTTTATTTTATTTTACTTCATCTTCCATCCAAATGATGCACACATATATGGTTGGTTATAACGGCACAAAAGATGCTCAAGCAACCAATAAACTCATTCAACATGAAACACAGACCCAGACAAAACTAAAAGAAGCTGCAGATCATAAAAGAAGACGCTTCAGGTGCGGCAGAAACATACAGAAGCAGGTAAGAGAGATTATTTCAGTCTAATAAAGGCCGCTGTGGCCGGGGGTCAGAAGGTCAGGCGTGCAGGGCGTGTGTGATGGCAGCGGCCAGGTGTTTGGCCGGGTTTCTCAGCGCAGCAGCTGACCGGCAGGCCGTGTGACCGCAGCGCGTCCGCCGTGGTCGGTCCGATCGACGCAAACTGAAGAGCGTTACATTTCATAAAAAAGAAGTATTAGATTGAACGTGTGAAGCTGCACAAAAACAGTCATGAAGGTACATTTTGCGAAGCTGAGGTTTATGCATCACCTGTTCGTCTCTCTTCTATTAAACTTATAATAGAAATGGAAATGCAACTCGGTTACTTTTTCGTCACACCTGCAGAACAAACCCAATTCTACCTCTGAAGTTCTCAAAATTTAATAAAAACCACATAATTCTGACTTTTAAATGCCAAAAAAAACACAGCCATGCTCATCAAATTCACGAAACTGAGATTTATACGTCAGCGGAAACTGAACACATATTTTTTCCATTGATGTTTGGTTTCTTAGGATCAGACAATATTTGCCCCGAGATGCATACAATTTAAAATCTGAAATCTGAGGGAGCAAAAAAATTAAATACTGAAAAAAAAATCACCATTGCATATTAGAAAATGTTCATGGAATCTAATCTTTATTTAATGCTTTTTGTCACTGAAGA
>NW_025047945.1:50000-77500 GCF_018831695.1 Puntigrus tetrazona | reverse complement strand
TATATATATATATATATATATATATATATATATATATATATATATATATATATATATATATATATGTACAAGGAATAAGCATGTTGTTTGAATTCCTAGATAAATATTAAGCTGAATGACATTTTTTTGATTTAATTTTGTTGTGTTATTTTTATACGTTTTCTACGGACATAACATCACTTTTGTGAATTTCTTTGGATGCGGACATCTTCAAATCGTTGACCCATGGTGTGCAAATAGGTTTTACAATTGTTGCTCATAAATCTAAAATCTAGAAAACTTTTTTCTTCCTGTTCTTATGAAAAATGCACGCGTCTTGGCGTACCGTGACGCTGATTGGCTGAGAGCGCGGCCCCGACTCCTCCCCTCCCGCCCACAATCACGAAGTCCAGCAGGAGCGTTCAGACCGATCTTCTCGGGAACACCTTCATCACTTCGAGGACACCTGCAGAAGACCTGAACACTCACCGAAGGATGAAGATGAACGAGTCTCTTCACGCGTTTGACTTCGAGCGGCAGTTTAACGATCGCGCCGCGCTCGAGTGGTTTGAACAGAACTGGTGAGTCAAATGATCAGAAGCGAATCACTGATTCGTTTCGGTTCATTCTTTTATTCCTGATGTGCGACCCGCGCTAAATGAACGTTATAATGCATGCACAAAAGCATAATTATACTTATTGCATAATAATTATTATTATATTTTTAATAACAGACAGTACAAGACTCTTAACATCTTGACTTTTCTGACATGTGTCCTGCTTTAACTTTTCATAAAGGCAGTAGGCTGTATGTTAAAACCCTCCCTGCTCATTAAAAGAGATTGACCTTTGACCTTTCAGCTTACATATCACAATGAACAAATATTCTGTGCATTAATGTGTTTGTTCATGAACTAAATGAAGTGTTCAGACGGTTTTCCAGGAGATTTATGACTGTTCTGATTATTTGATGGATAAGACGGGTTCATGTTGAGGACATGATTCGATCACCTTTGACCTTTCGGCTGATTGTGACGTGTGTCCTAATAAAGCGTCCGGACACCGTATGTTTGCAGGTTCAGATCGGTTGAAGGAATGAATGTGTATTATATATAGTGTGTCTTGCTGCCACGTTTCTGTGTGATGTCTGTATTGATCAGGTCTGATGTGTTTCAGGGGAGCAGCGTTCGTTCTGTCCGGAGCGTACGCCGCCTTCATTTTCTTCGGACGCCTCTTTATGAAGGACAGACAGAAGCTGGACCTGAGGAAGCCTCTCATGCTCTGGTCGTTATGTCTGGCCATATTCAGGTGAGGCTCAAAACACACGAGAGTTATGGGGTATGAACTCAGAATTGCAATTTGGAGGGAAAAAAGCGAGTGAAGTGTTTTTGCAATATATTATTTATATTCATATTCATATTCGGCGATATATTCTGTGATTATATTTAGATTTTTTTATGCTCGCTCAGATTAAAGATTTTCTAATATTGTCCAAAAAAAAATATATATATAAAAAAAAAAAAAAAATATATATATATATATATATATATATATATATATATATATATATATATATATATATATATATATATATATTAGTTATGAGATATGAACTCAGAATTGCAATTTGGAGGAAAAAAGCGAGTAAAGTATTTTTGCAATATGTTATTTATATTCATATTCGGTGGCGATGTATATTAATAAAAAATGCATTGTATGGGTCATAATAATTAATTTTTCGTTCATGCCAAAAATCAGTAAAGATCATGTTTCATGAAGATGTTTTGTGAATATCCTAGCCTAAATATGCATCGCTAAGAATATCGTTTGAACAACTTTGAAGGTGATTTTTTCCTCACCATATAGATTCTTCTGCTCCCTCAGATTCCAGATCGTCCCGATATCTCCCCGATCCTAACGAACATCAATATAAAGATTATTTCTTCATGCATGCATCTCAGCTTCGAGACACTGGCACCTGTGCCATGTACAAACCACTTTATTCCTTGCGATTCGTACTTTTTATCTCGAAAACAGAATTTAGTGAAAACATGGTAAAATAACTGTGAGATGCAAACTGAGAAAACGACATTTAACTGCTAGAAAGATACTCAGAATTCTGTTTATACATGTTTTCTGAGAGCAGTGAGAGATGTGTGACTCCTAAGTGCTGTGTGTGTGTGTGTGTGTGTGTGTCAGTGTGACGGGAGCGTGCGGACGGGCTGGTACATGTTCAGCACGCTGCGGTCAGACGGGCTCCGGGGTCAGTGTGTGACACAGACTTCTACAGCGCCCCGTCAGCAAGTTCTGGGCGTTCGCCTTCACTCTGAGTAAAGCTCGGAGCTCGGTGAGTCAAGCACACGCTGCACGCTTTCATGCCACTGATCGTTAGGGTGGGGAGTAATGCCTTGGGAAGGTCTTACCGTAAAAACTCTTGATCGGTGAGATGCGTTACTAAGAGCCTCGTTTGGACAGCGTTTTGGTGGTTTTCTTAATGTTTAGATTTTTATGCTCCCTCAGATTAAAGATTTTCTTATATTGTCCAGATCCTAAAAAGGAGATTATTTAATTTAATAAATTGCCCGAGTGACACATTGAATTAAACATGAAAATATTTAAAATATTTTTACAAGAAATATATATATATATATATATATATATATATATATATATATATATATATATATATATATATATATATATATATATATAGTATTTTTGTATTTTTATATATATATATATATATATATATATATATATTGTGACGAGTCGGCTGCCCCTCCTCTTTATTGTCACCATCACCCCGTCCTTTATTCGCCGCCCTTCACCAGGCTCCCGACGGGAGTGGGTGTGTTCGAGAGGAGGGGCGTGGTATTGTTCAGGTCTGGCGGCGTGTGACGAGGCGCACCTGAAGGGGATTAGCCTTGTCACCGTCGCCGTTAAATACCTGACCGCGTCTCTCCTCGGGAGACCGGTCTCTTCCCCCGTGCATGCACGCTGGTGTCCTCGTGGGTCCAGGAAGGGTGCGCGATGGACCTCACCCCGCCGTCCGAGAAGCGCGTCGTGGGACCCCCGTAGTCCAGGCTGTGAGCACACAGCTCATCCCACTCTGCCGCCCGGAGCAACGAAGCGACGGAGACGCCGCGGAAGAAGCCGCCGCCCCTCGCGCCCCGGACCAGAAAAAGGGGAGCGTGTGCGACCGCCGGACTCCGCCCCTTACCTGGACCCTTCCCCCCTGGAACACGGCCTCAACCTTCACTTTCCCCGTGGCACGACGAGGACACCAGATCCCCCTTTTATTTGGACACTTTATTTTGTATTATTATTATTTTGTCAATAAAAGCCTCTCCGAGGCCTGACGCCACGCCCACTGTGTCTGTCGTTGGCTCCTCCGTCACAATATATATATATATATATATATATATATATATATATATATATATATATATATATATATATATATATATATATTTTATTATTATTTATTTATTTTTTTTATGATTTTTTTAATAGTGTAAAATGTAATTTTTTTTAAATCATTTTTCATAGTGCAAAGTCATACATGTTGCTTAAAGGTGTTTGGCAGATGTTGCACTTTTATATTTCTGTAAAGTACAGAAAGTTTATTCATTTCTTTCTTTAACGCATGAACCCTAACCCCCAACATTTAACCCCTAAAATGAATGTCCCGTGTGCTCCTGAATAGTTATGAGAACAGACTGTTTGTTGTAAAAGGATTAAAAGCAGAAATGTGACACTCAAGTTTTTAGTTATTATACGCTCATAAATGTGTTGTTTGAGATGTAAAGTGTGCATTTTGAGCATTAGCCATAATACTCGTCTAACCAGATTCACCAGACTGACCAGATTATGTGCTACGCTTACGTTTGCTCGTGAAAACATTAACGTTTCACACAAAAAATACAAGAAATGATGTTTAGCATCAGCGGAAAAGCCGTTTGTTTATTTATTTATTTGCATTATGCCATTTTTCATGACATGTTCTCATTATTATAACATAAAAAACGATAACGTCTTCATATTATTTGATTTGTAAAGCATCTACACGGCAGGTGTGTGGAAACAATCAGATAAAAAAGGTGGAGAAAAGCAGAAAAACTGAAAAGCATTTTCTTGTAAATAATATACATTCTTACATAATCTCTATAAAATATATTCTTTAGATTTTTCAGCGTATAACCTTTTACTCGTTGCAAACGTAAATATAGCTAAACTTAATAATTGAGTTGCGATATTCATAGTTTAAATAAAAAGTTGCGATGTCCAAATGCAAAAAAAAAATCTTAAAATGTTATTAATGCAAAAAATGCACAAAATTGGTGGCAAAAGCCTATCTCTTGTAGTATTCGGGTGCATTGCTCTCTGAAGGCCTGTCTGTGTTGATGTTCAGGAGACACGGTGTTCATCGTCCTGAGGAAGCAGCGTCTGATCTTCCTGCACTGGTATCATCACATCACCGTCCTGCTGTACACCTGGTACACCTATAAAGCGCGTGGCGGCGGCGGCTGGTTCATGACCATGAACTACACCGTCCCACGCGTTCATGTACAGCTACTACACGGCTAAAGCGTCCGGCGCGCGCGTGCCGCGGCTCCTGGCCGTGTTGGTCACGCTCCTGCAGATCGCACAGATGCTGGCGGGCCTGAGCGTCCTGGGCCTGGTCTGGGTCTGGAAACACCACGGCGCTGCTTCTCCACCACGCAGAACATGGCCTGCGCCTCGCTCATGTACCTCAGCTACCTGCTGCTCTTCTCCGTCTTCTTCTATCAGTCCTACCTCAGGCGCTCCGGAGACCAGAAGAGAGACAAGCGAGAAATAACGAGAGGATCCGACCGTTTACATGCTCGCCATTCAAACACACAGAGAGAAAGACAAATAAAGCCTAGTAATATCGTTATTTTTAAATATGCTATATATAAATATTAAAAGCGTATATGAGGTGCAAAAGCCTCTAAAGGTGAACATGGAGGTTTAACAATTTAAAAATGTCACCATCCAGTACATGCATATATATATATATATATATATATATACTACCATCAAGAGTTTGGGATCAGTACGATTTTTAATTTATAAGATATTGATTTTTTTAAATAAGAAGTTTCTTATGCTCTGCATTTATTTGAATGAAAATACAGAAAAACCGGAGTAATGTGAAATATTATTGGCATTTAAAATAAGGGGTTTCTGTTTAAAATATACTTTAAAATATAATTTATTTTTGCGATGCAACGTTGAATTTCTGTTAGCCATTGCTCCGGTCTAAAGTGTCACTCGATTGTTCAGAAATCATTCTAATATGCTGATTTATTATTAGAATTATGTATTGAAATATTTTGGGGCAATGCTTTTTCAGGATTCTTAGATTAATAAAAAGTTAAAAAGGACAGCATTTATTCAAAAAAAAAAAAAAATATATATATATATATATATATATATATATATATATATATATATATATATATATATATTTTTTTTTGTGCAACATATTAAAAAAGAAAAAAAAATATTTTACATTGTAATAATATTTATTACAATATTTTTTTCATAATTTTTAATTACAGTTAAGCACTTCGATGTTCTCATTATTTTAATGATGTCAATTTAATTTTGTAAGAATTTATTGAATTCCGCTGGTTATTTTAATAAGGTGTGCCTAACCTAGTCAATGTTTGAGGGTGAAATGTGACTTTAATCAAATGTTTTGTGAGGTTCGGTCTTTTTATGTGTGAATGAGTTAATGGTGTTAATGTTTACAGGCCATTGATTTTATCACCTTTGAAACAAAGCCACACATTGTCCTCTGATGACCGTAACCATTGATCAGGTAATACTGAGTGATGAAAACGTGAGCTGGGTATCAGTGTATTTGACTCGCAGCTACATCTGTCACGACATGTCCACATATCTGCACAGAACCTCACTGAGAATGCAGACATGATCAAGTATGTCAGGAAATATGAGCGCTTGCAGGTTTTTTCAGTAGATTCCTGTAAAACATGCTGCATGATGCATATTTCTGCACCTCTGAGTCCTAGATTACAGGTTCTAGCTCTTCAGCGCAGCTCTAAAGCAGCTCATGTTGTGTCGAGGCCTGTGGAAAGCTGTCTTTCCGGTTGATCTGGTTGACTTATCTGCTTTTCTAGAGACTTCGAGATTCCTTCTCTTCAGCAGGCGTCTGTTTATCTGTTCTTCTAGATCTCCTCGAACATTAGGAACACCAAACGTCGTCTGAATGTATTTTCCCCGGCTGTTATTTATATGAACGACTGACCAAAGGTTTTACTCATTTTAAGATGTCTTCTGTTTACACTGGGGATGTTCTGAAGCGTGCGTTTATTAACAATAAACACCTGGTGATCATATTTTAGTGCCGTCGTTTCTCAGCAAGGTCTTAAAGAGTTTAAAGAGATGTTTTAAAGCTGGTCCCTTTAAAGCTGGACAGATGTTACATGAACAGTTTTCTCCAATGATTCGTTCAGTGATTCATTTTTCTAGCGATTAAGTGAGCTTTTAACTCTCCAAAAGCCACAGCCAGTGGTGAAGAATCAATTTATATTTTCATTCAGATCAACAAGTGGGCGGGAATATGCAAATGTTCAGGTCACCATCAAGCGGCTTTGGGGTTCGACTCGTTTCAGTGATTCGAAAGAGTCGACTCGTTCGTTGAGAGTCAGTAACTTTCTACGCGGTGCACTTTCAGATGTAAAGCTTTGCAAGAAGTCTCCGTTCGTTTAGAGCTGTGTCGAACACCACACGAAAGCCCTTCAGTGCTGCCCTCTTCTGGACTGATGGACCTGAGAGGAGAGGAGGAGCATCAGATGGGTTCGGACACGGACAGAAAGCCCTCGGACCCTGCTGTCATGTGCTGATCTGGAGCTTGGAGGCTGGATGGAGATGAGTGGAGTTTCGTCTGATAGAATGATTCAGAGAAACTCTTTCGGAGGAGGTGGGATGTCTCTGTGGTTTCTGGTCCCCATCAGTTTGCCTGTGTTCACTCTGCCTGGAATCTGGACCATGTGAGTATTTATCAGTGCCCTCAAATATAATCATTTCAATAAAAACGGAAGTGTTTTAATTTGCAGAGCATTTTTAGTATTATTGACAAACTAGTTTATGTCTTTTATTGTTTTAGTTGACTACAGTAGTTAACAACAATGGCTGATATATCTGATATATTGTTACTTGCAATACATCCTTTATCGTAATGCGTTTATGTGCATTTATTAAATGTGCAATGTGTTTAGAAGCAGTGAGTGGAGTTAAATGATATCACTTGGTAAGCGGTTTCTGTGCAAACTTCTCTTTGAGTAGAATCTGTGAGGTCCTGGGCTTACGGCTCTCTTTCTCTCACAGATATGCGATGGCCTGAACAACCAGCACGTCTGTCCTGTGAACAACTGGTGAATACCGAATCTTCTGCAAAACAGAGCATGCTGTGATTGACTTATTCAGACATCTGATGTTTAATACTTCTATCTCCGCCACGATAAACGAATAGGATTTTGCTGAAGCGTGTGATTAGATCACATTGATTTTGAGGTTTGACCGCCACGTCTCTGTGTTTGTTCGGATTGATCCGTTTGTTAAATGCCGAACTATACAGTTTACTATCTGGAGAGTTTAGTTATCTCACGTTTGTTAATGAGAAGGAAAGGTTTTGTAATGTTAAAAATCAAACACCTCAAACCTTTGTTGTAGTCAGCGGATATTGTCACAGCCTGCGTGTGTTTGTAGGGTATATAACTCCACCTGTGAGACGTCTTTGGTTCTTCAGAGCGGATCTGACCTGTGCTGCACGCTGGACAACATCCCACTCATCAGGTACCAAAACAGTACACTTTATTAGAAAATGAGCGAAATGTGTATATGGTCAGACGTGTTTTAGATCCTCCCGGTGTGTGTGCAGTAAATGTGGTGGCGTTCCTCCAGAGAGCTGCTGGTTCAGTCTGCTGTGCAGCACTGCTTCGTTCGTGGGTGAGTGATTCACTGATTCAGTTCTGAACTATAGAAACACTCACAGTTAAAGTCATTGTTCTGTTTGTGTTACAGTGAGTTTGATTGTTCTGTTTCGTGTGTTACAGTGATTGTTCTGTTACAGTGACTGTAATTGTTTCGTTTTGTTTGTTACAGTGTTTTTTTCTGTTACAGTGAGTGTGATCATTCAGTTTTGTGTGTTCTGTTTGTGTTATAGTGAGTTTGATTGTTCTGTTTCGTGTGTTACAGTGACTGTAATTGTTCTATTTTGTGTTACAGTGATCCCGGTTGTTCAGTTTCGTGTGTTACAGTGATTGTGATCATTTTGTTTTGTATGTTACAGAGACTGTGATTGTTCTGTTTTATGTGTTATGGTGATTGTTCTGATTGTTTTGTGTGTTACAGTGATCGTGATCGTTCTGTTTTGTTACAAGGGCTGTGATCTGTTTTGTGTGTTACAGTGATCCTGATTGTTCTGTTTTGTGTGTTACAATGATTGTGATCTATTTTGTGTGTTACAGTAATTGTGATTGTTCTGTTTCGTGTGTTACAGGGATCCTGATCGTTTTGTTTTGTGTGTTACAGTGATCGTGATTTTTCTGCATTGTGTGTTACAATGATTGTGATCTGTTTCATGTGTTACAGTGATTGTGATTGTTCTGTGTTGTGTTACAGTGATTGAGATCTGTTTTGTGTGTTACAGTGATTGTGATCATTCTGTTTTGTTACAAGGGCTGTGATCTGTTTTGTGTGTTATAGTGATCGTTCTGTGTTGTGTGTTACAGTGATCCTGATTGTTCTGTTTCGTGTGTTACAGTGATTGTGATTGTTCTGTTTCATGTGTTACAGTGATCCTGATAGTTTTGTTTTGTGTGTTACAGTGATTGTTCTGTTTTGTGTGTTACAATGATTGTGATCTATTTCGTGTGTTACAGTAATTGTGATTGTTCTGTTTCGTGTGTTACAGGGATCCTGATCGTTTTGTTTTGTGTGTTACAGTGATCGTGATTTTTCTGCATTGTGTGTTACAATGATTGTGATCTGTTTCATGTGTTACAGTGATTGTGATTGTTCTGTGTTGTGTTACAGTGATTGAGATCTGTTTTGTGTGTTACAGTGATTGTGATCATTCTGTTTTGTTACAAGGGCTGTGATCTGTTTTGTGTGTTATAGTGATCGTTCTGTGTTGTGTGTTACAGTGATCCTGATTGTTCTGTTTCGTGTGTTACAGTGATCCTGATAGTTTTGTTTTGTGTGTTACAGTGATTGTTCTGTTTTGTGTGTTACAATGATTGTGATCTATTTCGTGTGTTACAGTGATTGTGATTGTTCTGTTTCATGTGTTACAGTGATCCTGATAGTTTTGTTTTGTGTGTTACAGTGATTGTTCTGTTTTGTGTGTTACAATGATTGTGATCTATTTCGTGTGTTACAGTGATTGTGATTGTTCTGTTTCGTGTGTTACAGGGATCCTGATCGTTTTGTTTAGTGTTACAGTGATCCTGTTCTTTTTATTTTGTGTGTTACAGTGATCGTGATTGTTCTGTTTTGTGTGTAACAATTATTATGATTTGTTTTGTGTGTTACAGTGTTTGTGATTGTTCTGTGTTACAGTGATCCTGATCGTTCTGTGTTGTGTTACAGTGACTGTTCTGTTACAGTGACTTGGATTGTTCTGTTTGTGTTACAGCGGCTGTGATTCTTGTTTCATGTGTTACAGTGATTGTGATCGGTCTGCTGCGTTACGCTCAGCTCATCCATAAGCACAGTAACAGCGTGTTGAACATCGAGGGTCTGTTTGCCGGGTGGCTCTGTGCGGCAGGACTCATGATTGTGGGAAACTTTCAAGTAAGAAAACAAGAACAAAGCAGCATTTGACTGTTTTTCTTCCACCTTTCAAATGAGAGTTTCTCCATAGACACCATTTTATTATTTGTTATTTTAATTCATTTAATTCTACATTCACCAGGGTCCAGTTTTGAAACGTATTTTGCTGGATTATAACGTTTTTAACACTTTTATTTGTTTTTCCACATTCATTAAGACTTCTGTCCTGCTGCTGTAGTTCATTAGATCTTTGAATAAGCCCATAAATGTGTGCTTTTCTTTGCTTCAGCAGATATTATGTAATAATATTATCATCACGACCAGACAAACACAGCTCGCCTCAGTGTCTCTCCTGTCCACGTCCGCTGATTGTGTGTTATTGCATAAGTGTGAAATCAAAGGCATTCAGCCGTTTGATGTGTGTCTGTGTGTGTATCCTGCAGTGATGGAGGTGCGTGCAGATGTGCTTTAACTAAGCAGTGAAAGTGGTTAGAGATCTGGGATGGAAACTTAAGGGCTCCAGATTCAAAGGCTCTGTTAACAAAGAAAACACTAAACCTCAGGTTAAACAAGTGCAGCGCTTCTCTTTCTGACTGCACTGCCCTCCGCTGACGAACACAGCTTTCAAAGTCTTTTTTTTTTCAGTTCTGCAATTACTTTTTTATTTACCAAAACCACGAATGTCAATAATTTGCATTTAAATAAATTCTGAGACTAAATGTTTGTTATGAGTAAAGACTGTGGGGCGCTTTTCTACTCTTTTGTTATTTAAAAAACATTTCTGCTATGTAAAAAATATAATTGTTTTGTCATTTTATGTTTCGGTGCTAATTTTACAAGTAAATACTATTTCAGTCTTTCTACTCTTATAAAAAATGTTATACTCCGATGTTTTTTTTTGGAGACGTGCAAAATTATTTTACAGTTTAGAAAGATTTGCACTTAAAATAGAAGTGTACTTGAGTTTTTTTTCTGTACTACAATGCAAACATCTACTCAGTTCTTATTTATATCTTTAAATGCATACTTAAGCAAACATGCTCATGCACTTTGTGCTTTGGATATTCTTCAAGGTTTATGTGAACTTTTCACTTCAACGTTCACCTTAACTTTTTTACTTATTTACTTTTTAAACTCATTTACCACTAAAGCATGCGTATTATTCCCTTAAAGGTGCACGTTATAACCTGAAGTGTGCACGTGTGTCCCTGGAAGTCCAGATATCAGTAGGTTTTGTGGCTGTTTCTGCAGGTGGACCACGCTAAAGTTCTCCATTACGTGGGCGCGGGTCTGGCCTTCCCAGGCAGTCTGCTGTTTGTGTGTGTGCAGACGCTGCTTTCGTGATCATGGCGGCCGCGCCCAGAGACTTCCAGGCGGCTCATCTGCGCCTGGCGCTCACCGCCCTGGCCTTCACCACCCTCATACTCAATATCCTCTTCACACAGCGCTCACAAAGTCCTAAAAGCGCTCCTTACGGCCACACATGCTGTGCAGTTGTTCCTTAACGTCGTGTCCCGCAGGCGGTGTGTTTTTCATCCAGGAGAGCTTCGTCCTCCAGCACGCGGCTGCTATATTGGAGTGGATGTTCGCCATCATCGTGCTGTCGTTTACAGCTCCTTCTGCTTCGAGTTCGGCTCCATCTCTTCACAAACCCTCGGCGCGCTGGTGACCAGACGAGACGGCGTGTCTGAGGAGGGACGGAAACTAGAGAAAGTCTAGACCAACATCCGACGAGCGAACCTGAGGATCGGTGCTGGTTGTGAGCTTTACAACCTTTAGCTGCATTACAGACGATCTGAGTTTAAGAAAGTAGTAGAAATCTTTGTTAAGATTAACAGAGAATCCTGCATGAAAAATAAATACCATACAGAGGGTGAACCAACTCCGGAGTAAGGCTAAAACTACTCTGAACCCGTCTTTAAGGCAAGCACATGTGTTTCCCATCGAATAAAAATAAAACAAGGTCATTCTTGCTGTTTCTCGCAATTGCAAGTTTATTATTATTGCAAGCTGATTCTGACTTCTTCTTCTTCTTCTCGAGAGGAATCCTGACTATATGACTCAAGTCTGAATGTATAGAGTTTATAGCAATATTCTGAGAAAAAGTCAGAACCTCAAGACGTATAATTGTAAAAAAATGTTTTTTTTAATCCGGCGGCAGAGAAAGGCTTCCAGATACACTGTGAAAATAAATCTGTAATATAGCAGAAAAGGCATAGAAGGGCTGTGTGACGGCCTGAGTGGTGGCCGCACATGAGTGGTAATATACCCGTATCACCTTTTTCACACACGACACATTTTGTAAATCATGTTTATTTATGGTTTAGTTTAACTTTCTTGTCAGTTGCATTTAATCACATAAGCATACATGATTTATAACTTTATTTTCCATAGGTTTCATTTATAACATACATTGTTACTGATTTGGAGTGCACACAAATTAGTTGCTTTGTATGTGTTATTTACCTTTGTTTCTATTTTGAGTTAAGTTTACCGGCGACGTGTGGCGACGATTGTCAGGCCCAAGTACTTCAACTTCCTGGTGTGACGGAAATTAGAGTCCGGGTGGAAACTGGGAATTTAAAGGCAAGCAGGTCTCCTGGACGTACCATTCGGAGAGATGGTCGGGGACGAGCAAGAAAGGAAAAATTGCTGATTTTATTAATTATATTTAGTTGTCTATTTGTTGTTTGGTTATGGGTTAGGTTCTTTGGGGATGATTTAGTGTTTCTTTGTGCTAGGTTTATCTTTTGATTTGATTCATCTTGTTAAATGTGAAGTATTGTTGATTTCCCTCTTAATTTGTAATGGGCCCATCTTTCTCTTTATAAGCTGTTGTGTTGTCCATTTTTGGGGGGCTTTTTTGTTTTTTGGTCTGTTTCTGTCTGTCTGGTTTGTTGTGTAAAGTTACCTTTTTGAGTTTAATTAAAAGTTTTTCTGGTGACGGCTGGTGTTCCTTGTCTTTGACCTCTCGGTCCCTCACATATGGTGTCAGAAGTGGGATATTCCAGCCAGTCAAGGACACCAAGCTGTTTTATTTCTTTTTTTTTGCCCACGTGGTAGTGTTTTGTTACTGTTATGAGCCGTGCTTCAAAGAAAGGTATACCTAAAGCACCTCCCCTGCAGCAAGAGGAAGAAAAAGGTGAGGAAGACCAGGATGTGGTGGAAGGAGTTGAAAGGGGCAAGGCAACTGGAGATCAGGATATCTCAGTGAATGAGTTGGCAAATTTACTTCCGGGCCCATATGGCAGGATGGATGGCCAGGAGGCCACAAGAAAGCAGGAGCAGGCAGCTCAGGAGCGGCGCTTTAAGGCTTTGCAGCACCAGTTCAGTCTTTTTGCAGTTGGAGGTCCAGGCACGAACCTCGCCTAATCCTTCCTCTCCAAATCTTCCCTTACCTGATACAGGCCAAGAGGGCCCTGATGTGGATTTGGCAGTTTCTGATGGACACTCTGAGGTGTCTGTTCCTCAGCCGAAGTTGTAATCCAGTGGAGGCAGTATAGGTCCACCATTGTCTCAGATACCTCGACTGGAGAAGCTGAGCGACACGGATGATGTAGAACATTTTTAGTTACCTTCAAAGAATTGCTATTGCCTGTAGGTGGACCAGAACTGATTGGGTTTGGCATTTAATCCCTCTACTGACTGGTAAAGCAAGAGCCGCTTATGTCAACATGGATCTGAATGAATCTATTGACTATGATAGAGTGAAGTGTGCTATCTTAAAGAAATATGATGTCAATGTTGAAACTTACAGACAAAAGTTCCGTTCCCTGACAGTAGATCCAACAGAGAGCCCAAAAGAGCTTTACAACCGGCTCAAAGAACTCTTTGGAAAGTGGATCCAGCCTAAAAGGAAAACAGTGGAGGAGGTGAGTGAAATAATCATTCTGGAGCAATATCTGAGAATGTTGTCTTCTGAACTCCAGGTGTGGGTTAGAAAGGATCCCAGAACAGCACTGGAAGCAGCATCCTTGGCAGAGGTGTTTGTTGCTGCCAGAGGAAAAAATAAGCCGTGGGCTTGAAACTGGTCAATGATCGCCGTTCTTCTGATGTGCCTCACTTCCAGCCAAGGAAGGTAGAGGGGTCTGGTAAGCCATATATGGGAAAAAGTGCTGCCCCTAACTTAAATTTTGCTTCTAAACGACCTCCCATATGTTACCTGTGTGGCCAAGAAGGGCATACAAAGCCAAATTGTCCAAAGGTATCAGCTCAGTTTACACAGCTATGCCTAGTACCCGGAGGGAGGCAACAAAGACCCCAATTCCACTGAGAACTGTAAATGTAGAGATAAATGGTGAGAAATTGACTGCTTTGGTTGACACCGCAGTGACAAGACTTTGGTGAGAAGAGAATTTATACCGCCCTCTTTAATTAGCAGCACAGTGGGCAGATTACCTATTTGCTGTGTGCATGGGGCGGAGAGATTGTTACCTACCGCCAGTGTTTATGTGAAGATAGGGGACCAGACCTATCTGGTGGAGGTGGGGGTGACTGATAACTTGTCTTTCCCTGTGATTCTGGGCAGGGATATACCAGTATTGTTGGAGTTGTTTGCGTACAGTACAGCAGTGCCAGATGGTGGTGACTCGAGCAAAAGCGAACCAGTCAGAGGAGATTGGGCACACACTAAGCACTTTGCCTTTTTCAATGAGGAGATTGAGGCTGGAGTGCCAAAGAGAGAAAGACTAAAATGGAAAAGAGACAAAGAAAAGGTAAAATATGCTGCTCGTACAGTACCTGAAAAATACACTTTCTAACTTGCCTGTGAACTTTCAGATACCCACTAACATCATTCAGCTGCAGCAGGAAGACTGTAGTCTCACCGAGTGCTTTGCTAGAGCTGCAGGTGAAAGGAAAGACCGCTAAAGGATGGTGCAGCCAGGTATGTGATAATGAAGGGGTTTGCTCTATCGAGAAATCGGGCCCAGAGACAATTGGTGGTTCCACAGTGTGTTCGAGAGAGGGTGTTACATCTTAGCCACTCTATTCCTTGGGCTGGCCACCTGGGGAAGAACAAGACAACTGCGAGAATCAAAAAGTATTTTTTCTGGCCGGGTTTGAATGTAGATGTGGCTAACTTTTGTAAAAGCTGTCCTGTCTGTCCGAAAGTTTCTCTCAGCGTCCGTCAAAGCACCATTACAACCGCTTCCCCTTATTGGTACTCCATTTGAAAGACTTGGAATGGATGTTGTTGGTCCGTGGAGATGAGTCGCTCTGGGAACCGCTTTATGTTGGTGATAACTGACTATGCCACCAGATACCCAGAGGTATTTCCATTAAAATCCGTGAAGGCAAAATCAGTAGCTACGTCCTTGGTTCAGTTATTTTCCAGGGTAGGATTTCCTGCAGAAATTCTAACTGACCAGGGAACAAACTTTATGTCTACCCTGTTGAAGCAGGTTTACCAGCTACTGGGAATCAAGAGTCTGCGTGCTACCCCTATCATCCTCAAACCGATGGGTTGACTGAGCGATTCAATCAGACTTTGAAACAAATGTTACGCAAGTTTGTCAGTGAGACTGGTCGGGATTGGGACCAATGGTTGCCCTACCTGCTATTTGCATATCGGGAAGTCCCACAGGCTTCTACGGGTTTTCACCTTTTGAATTGTTGTATGGCCATGACATCAGGGGCCCGTTGGCTTTGTTACAGGAGATGTGGGCGGGAGGTTCTGGAAAAGATCCCCCTAATGTGGTCTCCTACGTTATACAAATGAGGAAAAGTTGCAGGACATGACTGCTTTGGCCCAGAATCATTTGGCAGAAGCCAAGGAACAGCAGAAAACCTGGTATGATCCTCTGGCTCGAGAAAGAAATCTGGAGGTCGGGGGAAAGGTACTTGTCATGTTGCCCAGTCAAGAGAGTAAACTGTTAGCCAAATGGCAGGGTCCTTATGAAATTAAGAAACGCCTGGGTCCTACAACATATGAAGTCCGAATACCTGGTCAGGATCGTTCCAGTCGTATTTTGCATGTTAACCTATTGAAAAGAGTGGGTTCCCTGTTCTGAAAAAGCACAGTCCCTCATGATTCGCTCGGTGGTAGAGGAAGAATTAGAGGAGCAGTATCTCCCACAGCCAGTTCCTGGAAATCTTGGGCTAAATCATCTAACAGCTTCCCAGAAAACACAGGTACAATCTCTCTTTACTTCAAAAGTATTTTCAGAATACCCGGCTTTACACGCCTAATTGAGCATGATGTAGTGCTGAAGCCTGGTGCTGTGGTGAAACGCCAGAGTTATAGAATTCCTGAACGGTTCCAGGCGACTTTGCAAGAGGAGGTGGACCTTATGCTCTGTCTGAACATTATTGAGCCACAAACAGTGAGTGGTGTCATCCCATAGTCCTTGTGCCAAAGAAGGATGGGAGCATTAGGTTCTGCATTGATTTTCGATATTTGAACTCTGTATCCCAGTTTGATTCCTATCCTACCCTCGTATCAGTGACTTAATTGATCGCTTGGGTCAATCTATGTATCTGACGACAATGGACCTATCTAAGGGATATTGGCAGATCCCACTGTCTCAATCCTCTCGTCATCTGACTGCCTTCAGAACTCCAGGTGGGCTATTCCATTTTAAGTACTACCCTTTGGCCTTCACGGGCTGTGGCAACATTTCAGAGGTTAATAGACCAAGTATTACGTGGTTTACCATTTGCTGCTGCATATCTCGATGACATTGTTGTTTACAGTAACACCTGGGAGGAACATGTGCGGCATCTCCAGGGAAGTGGTGCAGCGCCTTCAGAGGGTCAGGCCTCACTGTCAACCCCAATAAATGTGCTATAGCTAAACAAGAGACCGGTATCTGGGCTATGTCATTGGCCGGGTGTTGTACGACCACAAGTTCAGAAAGTTCAAGCTTTGAAGAAGTGTGTGGTGCCTCAGACACGCAAGGACCTGCGATCCTTCTTGGGTATGGCTGGATTTTACCATCGGTTTGTCCCCAATTTCTCTAGCAGAGCAGCTCCTCTAACCGACATGGTGGGGGCACGTTGTTCGAACCGGCTGCAGTGGACTGAGGAGCGGTTGAGAGCTTTCAAGATGTTCAGGGAGCTTTGACAACCGACAGTGTTTTGCATAACCCTGACTTTAGTAAGCCTTTGTTGTACAGACAGATGCCTCTGAGAGGGAGGAGCTGTTCTATTGCAGGGGCCTTCAGAGAGCCGTCGACCAGTGGCTTATATTAGTCGTAAACTGTTTCCCAGAGAAGTACGCTATTCAACAATAGAGAAGGAGTGCTTGGCCATAAAAGTGGGCTTTGGATTCTTTGCGGTATTACCTACTGGGGCGTGAATTTACCTTGAGACTGATCACAAAGCTTTGCAGTGGTTGGAGAAAATGAAGGATTCTAATGGAAGAATTACAAGATGGTATCTTGGCCTACAGCCCTTCCGATTTAAGATTCAACATGTGCCTGGTAAAGCTAATGTTACTGCAGACTATCTCTCTCGCTGTAATGGCGAGATTTCTGAGGAGGGGAAATGTGACGGGCCTGAGTGGTGGCCGCACATGAGTGGTAATATACCCGTATCACCTTTTTCACACCACGACACATTTTGTAAATCATGTTTATTTATGGTTTAGTTTAACTTTCTTATCAGTTGCATTTAATCACATAAGCATACATGATTTATAACTTTATTTTCCATAGGTTTCATTTATAACATACATTGTTACTGATTTGGAGTGCACACAAATTAGTTTGCTTTGTATGTGTTATTTACCTTGTTTCTATTTTGAGTTAAGTTTACCGCGGACGTGTGGCGACGATTGTCAGGCCCAGTACTTCAACTTCCTGGTGTGACGGAAATTAGAGTCCGGGTGGAAACTGGGAATTTAAAGGCAAACGGGTCTCCTGGACGTACCATTCGGAGAGATGGTCGGGGACGAGCAAGAAAGGAAAAATTGCTGATTTTATTAATTATATTTAGTTGTCTATTTGTTGTTTGGTTATGGGTTAGGTTCTTTGGGGATGATTTAGTGTTTCTTTGTGCTAGGTTTATCTTTTTGATTTGATTCATCTTGTTAAATGTGAAGTATTGTTGATTTCCCTCTTAATTTGTAATGGGCCCATCTTTCTCTTTATAAGCTGTTGTGTTGTCCATTTTTGGGGGCCTTTTTTGTTTTTTGGTCTGTTTCTGTCTGTCTGGTTTGTTGTGTAAAGTTACCTTTTTGAGTTTAATTAAAAGGTTTTTTCTGGTGACGGCTGGTGTTCCTTGTCTTTGACCTCTCGGTCCCTCACAGGCTGTTTTGTGAAAAATGTGATTTCTTGAAAATAATATGCACTTTATATACTTCTGGAAGATGTGTCGGCAATATTTGCATAATTCTGTCTGGATTTATGATGAACTTGAGTTCAGGTGCCTTGATTGAATTATATTACTGTTGCGTTGTATTGTTTGCGCTGTGCTGTCAATGTGTGAGAAAGTTGTGTATTATTTCACTGCATTATCTGCTTGTCCACAAAGGAAATATAGCAGATTTGTGAGCTGCTGTTTCTTTAATGTGTGCAGCGTTTATGAAAATACTTTCATCTGTTTGGGTTATGGTCAGTATTTAAAGCCAAACAATTAACTAATAAATTAACCCACCTTTAAAAAAGAAGTTGCTACAAACACTTTGATTTATTCTAGCATGATCCCAGCTAACAGGGATGTTCTCACAGCTCTCATTAACTTTGTTGAAGTTATATAAATGTTGTGAAAAACGCTTTTAAAGTAAAGTTTAGGAACATTCTTATTGAGATCCACATTTTTGTCATTATGACGTATTTTTTACCAGATAAACGTTGTGGGAAACGTTGTTATAACATTTAAATAACGTTTGAACTGGATAATATTACAAATTAATGTCCAAACGTTACAGTTAGTATTTCGCTGTGTGAGAAATGTGTGCTTCTTACCTTTAAATGCCATTATAATCAATGAAAAAAATTAATATTGAACTTTTTTTAGAATATATAAAATTTACGGTAAAATAACGTTTGATTGTGGATGAAAATAAAGTCAGTAGATTGTTGTAAAAACATTCTAATCACGACGAGCGTTTTAGAAATATTAATGTTGCGGTTCGTTAGCTTTGTTTGTTTCCGGCCGGAAATGTTTCTACGCCACGCTGTTACCATGGAGATCGTAAACAAAACAAGCTAACGTGTGCACGCGTAGACATTAGCGAAAACACCTTTTGGGATTAATAAAACGGGCTGTTGTCCAGGTTGTTCTGGGATGGACTCGCAGTATGTGAACCGGACTCTGGGGCTCTGTCTCTCTCAGGGTCTCGCCGAACTGATCGAGAACAGACCGAGGGACCCCGTCCACTTCCTGGCGCTCTGGATCCTCAAATACAAGGAGAACCAGGAGAACCAGGAGCGGGTAACACACACACACACACACACACAGACCACAGACATACACACACACACACAGACCACAGACACACACACACAGAGACAGACCACAGACATTCACACACATACACACACACACACACACACACAGACCACACACACACACACACACACACACACACAGACAGACATACACACACACACACACAACAAACACACACACACACAGACCACAGACATACACACACACACACACACTGACACACACACACACACACACACACACACACACTGACACACACACAGCACACACACACACACACACACAGCACACACACACACACACACACACACACTGACACACACACACACACACTGTCAATCAGATCAGATGTTATGGAATCATATTAATAACCCGTGATCTCCTCTGTGTTTTTGTTAGAAGTCTTCTTCTCGGAGACAGTTGGAGGAGGAGCAGCGGAGGCTTCATGAAGAAACGCTGCACCAGAAACTCCTTGAAGACGAGGAGAACCGGATCAGAGCCGCAGAGCAGCTCCAGGTCGCTCCAGAGCAACAGGTCAGCTCTCCACTGATGTCTGCTTTATTATCACAGTAATCAGCTGAGATACAATCCAAGAGAGGGAGCAAACATATAAATACTGAGAAAATCACCTTTAAATTCATCCAAAAGAATCTCTTTTCAATGCATGTCACTAATCAGAAATGAAGTTTTTGTGTGGAGCGACTCGATGTATGTTTCTCATGATGTGTTTTGACAGGCTGAGCCGGAATCACCTCGTCCTCCAGACCAGGGAGAAGACCAGGTTCGAGTCACTGATGTCCTTCGTGTGTCCTCATGACCGGTCAAATAACACACAATTCCTCTGAAAAATACTCACGAAAAATATATTGAATATTTTTGTATTAGGCTGTTTGCTTACTATTATTGTATTTATTAATGATTTGAAATTAGTTTTTTAATTTTGTTTTAAATAAATTTGACATTTTTGTAATTTTTTTAGTAATGTTTAGTAGTGTAGCTTTACATTTTTTTATCCAAATTTAGATTTAGTTATTTTTGAAATTCAACTTTATGATGTTTTTTATAAGTGTTTCATGTAATACTGCGTTTATATTTCCTTCGATTTCTGCTTTATTTTAATTACTGAACGATTTTTAATAGTTTTGAATTAATAATAACTTAAATAAATAACAAAATTAAATTAAAATTAAATTATTCATAATTTATATCAGGATTAAAAAGTCACAAGAAGTTTTATTTTATTTTATAATCCATTGTAATGAAGAAATTGAATTATAGAACATAGTCAGAAGTTTATATTTCACAATTCAGACATTTTATGATTTTTATTCTGTTTTCCTGGGATTGGTAGCTGAAGACATTTGCTTGTTTCTTTGTGTAAGTTCCACTCGATGCAGTTTAACCGTCTGTCTCTCAGCAGATAGATGCAGTGGATCAGACCGAGACAGATCCTCCAGCAGAAGATCAGAGTGATCCATCACACCACTCTCAATCACAAAGGTTTACTGAAGAAAAAGAAATAAATCTGGGTGTTTTTCCCCAACGAGGAGGCGGGATTGTAGAGAATCAGATGAGGACCGGACCTCTGAGCTCCTGAACACGAGAGATCTCAGGCTCAGGACACAGGGTGAGATACACTCCATCATGAAGCCCATCACTGTCCAGTGATCTGGCCGGACAGCGTTCACCTTCAGAGGACACAGACGAGGCCTGGACCAGAGACAGAAGAAGATCCTGATGAGAGACAGACAGAGACTGAGGACAAAGTAGAGAACGCTTAGTTTAGACTCATCTCGTACTCTTTCAGTGGTGTTTAAGATGTGCTGCATGCTTCATAAATACAGAAAACTACATCTGAGAATTATTAATGCTCCTACAAACAGCAATGAAGCACAATGAGGTGTGTTGAAAACTTGTTCAGAAACACTGTGCTCTGGGACTCCTGCTGATCAGTTTCACTCACTTCACTGACATTGAACAGCCACACACACACACACACACACCTGCTCACACAACTCTTGGATAAGATTGGATGTAGCTGAGAGTTTAATATTTCTACACACTGACACAGATATCTCTCTCCTCACAGGAATCAGAAAAACCTGAAGAGATGGAAGAGAAACCAGAGCAGACCGATCCTGCAGAGATCTGAGAGATTTATGATCAGCATGTGTGTGTGTACGTGTGTGTCTGTAAGTGTGTGTGTACGTGTTTGTGTGTGTGTACGTGTGTGTGTGAGTGTGTGTGTGTGTGTGAGTGAGAATGTGTGTGTGTGTATGTGGGAATGTGTGTGTGTGTGCGTGCGTGTGTGTGTGTGTGTGTGTGTATGCAGAATGTATGTGTGAGAATGTGTGTCTGTGTGTGTGTGTGTGTGTGTGTGTGTGTGAGAGAATGTGTGTGTGTGTGTGTGTGTGTGTGTGTTAATGTGTGTGTGTGTGTGTGTGTGTGAGAGAATGTGTGTGTGTGTGTGTGTGTGTCTGTGTGTGTGTGTGTGTGTGTGTAGTGTATGTTGCCAGGAAGAAGAGGGACGGAAGCTTAAACATGACGTGTGTTTCTCATTCAACTAAATCTCATTCCTGCTGATATTAAAGTATAGTTATGGTCACTGAACAGCCGTGTCCTGTCATTGAGTGTGTTTATGATGCTGCTCCTCTCGGAGTGTGAAACGTCTAGGAAAATGGGCTTCAGATGTTTTTGAATTTCCGTGAGGTTTTCCATGCGCAGGCGGAACGACCTTGAAAGAATCCACCCAGAATGGCGTTCCTGCTCCGTCAGCAGCGTGATCAGCTGTGTCTCACTCCCAGAGCACAATCACCCCCGGACCCCGGCCGGTCAGCTCTGACCAGAGACCGCAGGAAGCGATGGAGCGCCTCGCTCTGACCGCCTTTCAGGCGCGGCTCCTTCACCGAGCTGTTTCTCACTCCGCCGGCCAGGAGCCACGCTCCTGACCTGAGTGACACTGACCTCAGGACCCTGGACTCTGGTGAGATGACCATCATGCCATTTTATACGGCAGAAAATATCTTTTCAAATATGCATATAAATGTGCTTCAAAATACATACAAAAATGGTCCAAAATATAGTCGCTGAAACATATATTTACTGAAATATGCATTTTCTACCAATATATTTTTGACTAGTTTTATGGAGAGCTGAGTTGCTCAAAATATATAAATAAATCGTAAAAATGCATAATTAACTAATTAAATGCATAGATAAAAATATGAATTCACTATAATACAAATATGCATTCATCATTTATACATTAGATTTAGTTTTTTTTTTATTACTTTGAAGTAATAACATTTGTTGGATAAATATTAATAAAAAAAGCACACACAAAGGACAATTTATTTATTTATTTGTTTAATTAAATGTGAAGGAAATAAGTAAATAACTCCACTTTAATTGTATTCTCTTATTTTTAGTTTTATTTAATGTATTTTTTTCCCGATGTTTTATTGGCAAACAAGCAGTAAAGCTTTAGTTTAAAAAAAGAATTCATTAGAAAAAGGTTTCATAAAGCCTGACATACTTCTTGTGCCTTCTGCTGCTGTCATGTAATCATCTCCTGACTCATGATTACAAACACACACTGATTTCTGCTCAAACGGTCTCTTGCTGGCAGTCCTGTGTCTTGATCCTCAGATGATCGAGTGTTTAAGGCCAGAGAACTGTGGGAGAGTTCAGAGCCGTTATCATGGCTGTGAGGAGACCCGGATGATTCCTGTGCAGAGAGGTACACACACAGTCACACACACACACACACATATTACACAGACACACACACACATACACACACACACATACACATTATTACACACATACACATACATTATACACACACACACACATATTATTTAATACACATTAATACAGACATATTATATACACACACACACACACACATAGAGACACAGACACACACAGATATACACACAGTTAAAACTGCTTTAATAAGTAGTGCATTACAATACCATGTCACTCTCTAAAATGAAATTAATTTCATTACGTGGTTACTTTTTATGCACAGTGTTACTTTACTTGAGTTATTTTTTAAACCAATGGTTTGCTGTTTAATATAAAAACAGTTAATTTTGTACAAGTGCTCTTAAGAAAAGTGAGTTGAATACACTTCAGGCTGAAGAAACTCACACCAGTACAGGACAACTAAACGTGTGTGTGTCTCTGTGTGTGTGTGTGTGTGTCTCTGTGTGTGTGTGTGTCTCTCTCTCTGTGTGTGTGTGTGTGTCTGTGTGTGTGTGTGTGTGTGTGTGTGTGTGTCTCTCTCTCTCTGTGTGTGTGTGTGTGTGTGTGTGTGTGTCTCTCTCTCTGTGTGTGTGTGTGTGTGTCTGTGTGTCTGTGTGTGTGTGTGTGTGTGTGTCTCTCTGTGTGTGTGTCTCTCTGTGTGTGTCTGTGTGTGTGTGTGTGTGTGTGTATCTGTGTGTGTGTGTGTGTGTGTCTCTCTGTGTGTGTCTGTGTGTGTGTGTTTGCTTGTGTGTGTGTGTGTCTCTCTTTGTGTGTGTGTGTGTGTTTGTTTGTGTGTGTGTGTGTGTCTCTCTTTGTGTGTGTGTGTGTGTGTGTGTGTGTGTGTGTGTGTGTGTGTGTGTGTGTGTGTCTCTGTGTGTGTGTGTGAGTGTGTGTGTGTGTCTCTGTGTGTATCTGTGTGTGTGTGTGTGTCTCTGTGTCTCTCTGTGTGTGTGTGTGTGTGTGTGTGTGTGTGTGTCTCTGTGTGTGTGTGTGTGTGTCAGGAGGCGTCTGATCTCTCCTCTCTGAAGCCTCAGCTGGACGAGTGTGGAGTGTCTCTGTTTGCTGTGGTCAAGGAGAACATCTCCTCAGAGATCCAGGACTTCAGAGCCTTCTTTAACGAGAGATCTTCCTCGATCAGCAGGTCTGTCACTTGTAAACACACACCAGCACACACACACCTCAACTCACACTCATCTTTTTCAGTTTCTCTTCATTACTCTGCTCTGACTCCCAGGAGCTGCTCAAATAAAACTCAAGGCCTTTTCCTCTTAGACTCAGTGTGCTTCACTTTCACAGACTTTCACATGAAGCTTTCCTCGCGCTCAACTCCAACCCAGCAGCTCAGGCCTTAACCATCTTCAAGAAGTTCCTAAAAACACACCCCTTCCTTCTTTATCTGACCAGAACGATGAAGCAGTCTTGTCATAGCGCTTGCGTGTCGTTTCTCTCTCATCTGTCAGTGACTTTGGATAAAAGCGTCTTGTAAATGAAATGAATGTGTTAGAGTCAGAGGGCTTCTTGGGCCCGGGAGCGCTGGATGGGCGTCTCGGGGCCCTGCGAGCCGGAGTCTGGAGGAACGGATGGAGGGCGTATCAGAGCGGATTCTGGGGAAACGTTCGAGGAGAAGGCTTGGTTCTGGGGGCGGTGTATGTGATCGGATCGGCTCAACAGGTGTGTGAAGACCGTCACGCACAGATCCAAAGACATGCGTGAGGAATGTAGCTCTTTATTTTCACAAATCCATTTAAAACACTTTCATTCTTTTTATTTATTATTATTACAAAAGACTATTTCAACCCCTTCCAAAAACTCATAAATGCAAACACCTTTTCTGCTTGCGAGGGAATCCTGCTGGAACACAGAGAGATGGAGTTCGGAGACAAAGTCAAGAAGTCCGATGTGATTCAAGCTCTTGAACGGATTCAAACGCAACTGAAATTAAAATAGCCTTGAGATCAATAATCACTCACTTAATGAAAACTCTTGAGCTCGATTGTTATTATAACTAAATATTCATCTTGGAAAATAGCGAATAGAGAATGCAAAAGCTGTATATGTAAGGGCTAATGTTATATGCATGCTTTTTGTGTGTGTGTGTGTGTGTGTGTGTGTGTGTGTGTGTGTCTGTCTAGTGTCCGTGTCTGTGTGTGTGTATGTTTTTGTATGTGTGTGTGTGTGTCTGTGTTCTCTGTGTGTGTTTGTGTATGTATATGTGTGTGTGTGAGTGTGTGTGTGTGTGTGTGTGTTTGTGTGTGTATGTATGTGGGTGTGTGTGTGTGTGTGTCTGTGTCTCTGTGTGTGTGTGTGTGTGTGTGTGTGTGTGTGTGCTGTGTGTGTATGTGTGTGTGTGTGAGTGTGTGTTTGTGTATGTATGTATGTGTGTGTGTGTGTGTGTGTGTGAGTGTGTGTTTGTGTATGTATGTGTGTGTGTGTGTGTGTGTGTGTGTCTTTGTGTGTGTGTGTGTGTAGTTGATGATAGACTGAATCTAAACTCAAAATGAAGGATCAGTCTTGATGTTTCACGCTCATACACACACAATACTTATTATTAATATTATTATTACACACACACATTATTAATACACACACACACACTCAGAACCTGTAAAACACAATTATAAAACATGTGTGTGTGTCCGTGTCTGTCTCTGTGTGTGTGTGTGTGTGAGTGTGTGTTTGTGTATGTATGTATGTGTGTGTGTGTGTATGTGTGTGTGTGTTTGTGTATGTATGTATGTATGTGTGTGTGTGTGTGTGAGTGTGTGTTTGTGTATGTATGTATGTGTGTGTGTGTATGTGTGTGTGTGTTTGTGTATGTATGTATGTGTGTGTGTGTGTGTGTGTGTGTGTGTGTGTGTGTGTGTTTGTGTGTGTGTGTGTGTGTGTGTGAGTGTGTGTTTGTGTATGTATGTATGTGTGTGTGTGTGTGTGTGTGTGTGTGTGTGTGTGTGTGTGTGTGTAGTTAATGACAGACTGAATCTAAACTCAGATGAAGGATCAGTCTTGATGTTTTCACGCTCTACACACATTACACACATTGACACACACACACACAGAAACCTGTAAAACACAGCAATAAAACACACACTATAGTTGATCAAATCTGCCTCATTACTGCTGTGTGTTGAGTTTGTTTCTAATTTTAGTGCTTCCCCAAAATAGGAAAAAGCTAATAATGAATAAAATAATATAGATGAATGTTAAATTTAAGACCACTGACACACTGCTGGTGGACTGGATTAAAAATTATCTATTGCTGATTGATCACCAAATAATGGCTGATAACGGATAATGTTAGGTTTAGATATGAAAATAATCATTATTTAATGAAATCTGTGCATCAAAAAACTGAAGTGTCTCCTCTTAAATAAATAAAGCCTATTGATTTATAAATATAACATAATAAAATGAATAAATAAAATGAAACACTTTCCACATAAAGATATAGAATGTTTTATTTGTTTACCTGAATATCATTAACTGATATCAGAGATCTGTTGTGCAAGAATCTTGTGTCTGAGAAAAGTATTGTGTTGTTTCGTCTCACAAAACAAAGTCTGGGAATCGTTCTCTTCTACGTTCTCAGATTTGTTCAGATTACTGATTTATTATCACACGCATGCCGACGTTTTTATTGCAGAGAACCGACTGAGAAGACGATTGGTTTATTTCTAATCCTCTGACGGCTCAGAGTGTGTTCTCTCTCCTGATTGGTTGGTGTTTGTTTGATGCTGATTGTTCTCTTAGATATATATATATGTGTGTGTGTGTGTGTGTGTGTGTGTGTGTGAGGCTTTGTTTCAGTGTGAGGTACAGGACTAAACATCGTCCATGCAGCAGACAGTAAGTGTTAAGTAGTGCTTTGTTAATGGATTAGTAGAGAGTGCACGCTGAGAGCGTTGTGATGCTTTAATACAGCTAAGATGTGAGCAATAATAAGATATAAGATATAATAATAAGATTTGAGATACAACTATTTGAAAATCTGGAATATATATTGAGAAAATCACTTTAAAAGTCGTCTGAATGAAGCTCTTAGCAATGCATATTATTAATCAAAAATTAGTTTTGATATATTTGTGATACATCTTGATCGGAATATAATATACTCATTATTTTTGGTATAAAAAATCTGTTTCTACAAATATAGCTACAAATATTTTTGAGGTCGATAAAGAGAATATGCATTTAAAAATAAAATAATAAACTTTTTTTCCAAAGGTTTTTCTGTTAGCTTGTAGCTCGTTTTTTATCCATTTCAAACAAAACTTTGAATATATTATAAAATTGTACATTGTATAATTGTATAGTGATTAATGAGGGTTTTTGTGCTTTGTTACAGTAGACTTTTTACTTTATTATCAAACAATAATCATATAACAGGATCAGTTGTATTATTATAATTTTTCTGATTATCTTTTATTAAGAAATAGAAATGTTCATCAATGTTCAGTTAAACCATTATTGGCCAAATTACAAATTCATGACTGTGACCCATTGAAAGAACTACATCTGTGTGTGTGTCTGTGTGTGTGTGTGTGTGTGTGTGTGTG